>NC_051083.1:95740660-95858160 GCF_004664715.2 Peromyscus leucopus
CCCAAAGATGCTTGGCTGGCCTGGACATTTAGTCCATGACATTTAGCTCACCAGAATCCCACCACCTGGAAGTTGACTTTTTTTTTCTAATTTATCTTCGAAAATTTTCTAATTTGATTTTAGAGATTTTTACATAGCTTGAGATTTCTTTCTTGATTTTTATTGTTAATTTTTTTAATTAGCATGCAAAACATTAGGCTTCATTATAGCGTTTTCAAATATAATTTGTTTTTGTTGATACTCTTCCCAGCCTCCACTCTCGAATCCTCCACTCTCTTGTACCCTTTCAACCCTAAGAGCCTTTTTTTTTTTTTTTTTTTTTTTCTCGAGACAGGTTTTCTCTGTGTAGCTTTGAGCCTTTCCTGGAACTCACTCTGTAGCCCAGGCTGGCCTCGAACTCACAGAGATCTGTGTTCTGTTGCCCTCTCCTCTTCCTCAACAAGAAATTTCTGTTTTCTAAAGGCAGGATAACACACTACTACCAGACCTGCATGATAGGCCACACAGTGGACAAGTAACCAGCCTCTAAGGATACCATCTCCACTTCTGTGATTTGTTTTGGTTGTGTTTTCTGTTTGTTGGGGTTTTTGTTTTGTTTTGTTGGTGCTAAAGACTGAACCTAGAATCTCACAGGTATTAGAGAAGTGTTCTACCATCAAGTTATACACCCAGCCCATCTCTACTTCTGATATGCACTCCCATGAGTCTATTAGAATAGCTCCATGTGGTGTATGTCTCTCTCTCTCTCTCTCTCTCTCTCTCTCTCTCTCTCTCTCTCTCTCTCTCTCTCTCTCGTGTGTGTGTGTGTGTGTGTGTGTGTGTGTGTGTGTGTGTGTAGAATTGGGTCCATTTTAGAAAATTCTCTGGACTAAGAATTCCCCAGTCATATGTCCACTTATGAGTTTGTTAGCTCTACCTGTAAAATATGTTCTGTATCCACTCATGTCTTTCCATCTTCATTCACTTCCTCTCTAAGCTCCAGAACTTCTTACTATAGTGATAGCAGCAGTGAGAGAAACTTTAGTCATCTCTTCACTGTTCTCCCTGTTCCACTCTTGGCTTCCCAGACATCAACTACAGTGATTTACTAAAATATAAGCCTGTACATGGGACTCTTCTCCAATGACTTTGCAATGGGTTTAGAATGAATCTTAAACCTCTTATATGTATTACTAGGCCCTGGATAATCTAGCTTCTTTTTATCACATCTACATGCCTCTCATCACTCTTGAACATCTAATAAGTATCACAAATACAGAGTCTCATGTATCCCAGGATGGGCATAAACTCACTATGTAGCTGAGGATAACCTTGAACTCATGCTCCTCCTACCTCCTGAGTTCTGGGACTACAGAAATTTTACCAAAGAAAATGCCATGGAATGAGCACACGAAAAGATACCCACTTCCTAGCTGGCTTTTTAATTTTAAAAATATTAATTTATTACTTATTTGTCAAATGTGTCTGTGCATGTGTGTGTGTGCATGCACATGTGTACACAAGCACTCTCTTGTGTGTGCATTTGGGTGTTCAAATGCTGTGGTATGCATGAGGAGGTCAGAGATCAACTTGTGGGAGTTGGTTCTCTCCTTCAATTATGTGGATCCCTGAGACTGAACTCAGGTTGTCAGCCTTGGTGACAAGGATCCACTGAGCCACATCATTGGCCCCCCAGTTGAATTATTTAATGTTCCATTTTGAGACATGTTTGTTGGCCATGTGCTTTGTACAAACTGTTTTACATCCAGAGCATATATTTTCATTTTATTCATTTGAGCTTCATGAAACAAAAGTTTTTCAATGTTTGATGAGGCCCAAGTTGTCCATTTTTTTTTTCCTTTTTTGGCCCATACTTTGGGGGCTAAATCTAATCTTTAATCTTTCTTTTTCCCTAAGTTCTTTACAGTTTGATAATTTCCAGTGAAGTCTGTGATCCAGCCTGAGGTTGTAAGGATGTATGGTGTGAGATTGCTCATTTTGCCTCTGCATCTTCATGAAAATCAGTTGGGGGTATTTGTGAGTCTATTTCTGGGTTTTTTCTTTCGTTCTTTTGACTTAATTCTGATCCAGTGATCCATGTTCCCTTCCACCAATACATTCTCTTAATTACTATAATTATATACTAAAGAAATTATATGTAGATATAAAGAAATTATATAGTCAACCATCAAGTAGCTCATATCCTCCCACTCTGCCTTTGTCAAGTTTGTTTTAGCTCTTTCCCGGCCTGTAACTCCACACCAAGAATAAATACAGAGGAGACCTGCTCTACTATGAGACGCAACTGGCTGCAAACACAGTCTGTAGGAATATCTGGCAGGTTCACATTAGCTCACAACTGCATGTCTCGGAAACACTTGTGCCCTGGTTACAGCTAGGAACAAATGCTCCACGGCCCTAACTTTTGCATCTATGAGGTGAGTATCAGCCAGTGCCTCTAGAGAATGCCGTGGGTATTTGGGGATAGCATCAGGATTTAGTATGTGTCTCAATCCATAGTAGACCTTTAATGAATGCCCAGAATATTCACCTCAGAGTACCTTCTCCACTCTGTCAGCCACATCATCCTGGTGAAAACAGACAAGGAGAAAAATGGTCCATTTCATTCTGTTGCCCCTTGTATTCATACCCATCTTTCTCTTCCAGCCTACAACTCAAACTTCAGCTCCCTTGAAAGGGATGACTTGGAGGAATCTTGTTGTAGAAAATTAGTTTAAGATGTGTTACATGTAACATGAATTGCTAAACAGTCTTATTAATAAAGAAAACTCGGCCAGATATTGAGGTCAAAGCTGAAAGATCAGAGGGATAAAACAACCCAGCCACAAGTTCTTACTGCTGGGAAATCCTCAGCCCAAGAGAGAGCTACTTCCTGTATACTCACCCCTATATACCTTTCTGTGCCCTGACATCTTACTTCCTCTCTCTGCCTAGCTACATCACTTCCTCTTTCCACTCAGCTCTATTACTTCCTGTCTGTCTGTACAGACCTCCAGACCTCTATGGTTAGCTAGTGCTGGGATTAAGGCATGTGCCACCACATCTAGTTCTGTTCCCAGTGTGGCCTTGAACTCACAGAGATCCAGATGAATCTCTGCCTCCTAAATGCTAGGACTAACGGCATGTGCTAGCACTACCTGACCTCTATATTTAATATAGTGGCTGGCTTTTTACTCAGATCCCCAGGCAAGTTTTATTTGTTAGAACACAAAATATCACCACAGTTACATTTGTTTATGCTGTGGAATATTTGTTTGATGAGGCAAAGATGTGTTGCATTCTTTTAAGTTGCATATGTTTAACTCCATGAAGCTGTGTTACTATGCCTGTCTAAAACATCTGATTGGGCCAATAAAGGGCTGAATGGCCAATAGCAAGGCAGGAAAAATGATAGGCAGGGCTGGCAGACAGAGAGAATAAATAGGAGGAGAAATCTAAGCCCGAGTAAGGAGAGAGAGATCAAGGATCAAGAAAAGGATGAGGAGGAGAGGACACCAGGGGCCAGCCACCCAGCCACACAGCCAGCCACAAAGTAAGAAGGAAAGTTATATAGAATCAAGAAAGGTAAAAAGCCCAGAGGCAAAATGTAGTTAAAGAGAAACAGGATAATTTAAGTTAGAGAATCTGACCAGAAACAAGCCAAGCTAAGGACAGGCATTTATAAGTAAGAATAAGTCTGTGTGTATTTATTTGGGAGCTTGGTGGTGGGCCCCCCAAAGAGAAAAAAAACCTACAGTAATCTCTCTCTGTTTCATTACAGCCCATTGAAGGGTTAGAATCATTTAAAAAACATTTTAGGGATTTATGGGTGGCAGCACCAGCAAGAGGCTACTAAGTCCCTTTAAAAGAATACTTGTCACAAGGGCTTCAATTAGGTGACAGCTTTCAACTATAACACATTTACGTCTCCCTTATCCTTACAACTGAGGCTATTTACATCTTTCTCAATCTCAAGATGAGGGCTGGATCCATTAAAAATGAAAGGACATCATTAGTTTTGACCAGCACAGGAGATTATTGTGAGCTGTCTTTGTAGTGAAGGCTTCTCATGGCTGCATCACAGTTTGAGGTGTTTCCTGCCTAATCTTTCTGCCCTTTCCCTCCTCTTACAGGCATATCTGCAGGTGGAATGAAGTCCTCCTATGCCTAATTCTCCTTCTCCTCCTCTTTTATCTTTCACTGGTTTTATGTCTCATTGCAATCTCTTTCATTTCTAACTTGCTTGGCATCTGTTTCCCAAAGAAACTAAAACAACGTATCACAAAAGCCCTTTTGGGGTTTTATGGCTCATGATATTCTCTTCTGGGCTCTTCGATGTTGACATCCCATTCTAAAGGCCTCATCCCAGGCCAAACACTTTCTTTTGAAAAGATGAATCATCTTCACATTTGCACTCCAGTTCCAAGAGCTGTGATCCCCAGGATCTGCTATATCTACGATCAGATTGGAAGCTAGAAGCCACAGATTCTTGCCTATGTTCTGCTACTGATCTTCTCTTGACCTTGGGGATCCTTCTTGTCTGTTCTGTACATTAGATTTCCCATACATAAAATAAAGAGCTCGGACTAAACGATCCAAAAGGTCTCTTCTAATATTAACATCATACATCTATGTGTAGCAAGCAGCTTTCAGACCAGGAGATTCTATTAGGGAAGATTTTCTGCTGTCATTAAGCATATTGTCATAGTGACTCACACCTTTAATCCAGCACTTGGGAAGTAGAGACAGGCAGATCTCTGTGAGTTTGAGGCCAGCCTGAGCAAATTCCAGGCCAGTCAGGGCTGCATAGTGAGACTTCGTCACACACACACAAAAACAAACAAACAAACAAACAAACAAACAAACAAACGAACAAGCCCCCCCAAAAAATAAAAAACTTCATATGTAATGACTGAGTCTTAGCCCACATTTGAACAAAAGGGGATTAACGTCAACCACATGTAAAAATGTAATTGTTTACTCTTAAAATTATTCATGCTACCAGCCAAAATGAAATCAAGTTTTTTAAATCTCTCTTTAGCCAAAAAAAAAAAAAAAAAAAAAATGTAAGGACATTTTTACAACACAGGAAAATCAATAAGAAGCCCGGGCCAGGGGGGGGCGGGGGGAACCATGGTGTGCATGGAAGCAGGAGCATCCAAGAGAGGAAGGAGAGTGGAGAGTTGGGGTTGGGGCAGGAAAGGGACAGGCAAGCTTCTAGCCTTAGGACCTGGGGCAGAGGTTAGGCTGTAAGGTCAGAAAGGCAGCAATAGGACAGGAAGAGACGGAGTTGGCACCCTAAGATGGATTAGTCACTGAAACAGGATACAGATACTAGAAACAAATGACATCACAGCAATGTACATAGCTCATAAATTAGTACTCTAGATTTCAACACCAATGAGAGGAAATTTCAACTATTTTCACCACAAAATGTAAAATAGTTGTGATAACAAACATACTAATTTGCTTGTTTTCGTCTTCCCAAATTGTCTTAAAAAATGGCAATTCCATTTTGTACACCATAAATATATGCAACTGTATTTGTCAAAAAATATAACTTGTCAGTTGTATTTTTAAAAAGTCAAAGACTGGGTTTTCAGAACCAGCACTGCTTTCTCAGGCAAGTTCCATAGGCCATTTGAGCCTCATTTACCATGGGCAAAGTTAGGGTAACAGTCACACCTGCCTATGGGCCCAGGTTCAGAAATGGATGGGATCCTCTGTGGAAAATATTGGGCCCTGTGCCTGGCGCTCGGTAAGTGCTGGGTAAATGTGAGCTCATATTCTGTTGCCTTGTCTGACACTGAATTTAAATAACACAAGCTCCTTCTCAGTAGCTCCCTAATTTGTGACAAGGAAAACAGCAGCCTTTGTGGTTGTTTGTAAGTTACAAATTCTCATTCCAGAGAAAGCGCTCATTAATATTCTTACCGCTGCTTCTTGCCGACAGCATCAGTGACTGAGATTTATCTAATGTGAACAATTTAATGTAATTTCTGTAAGCATACACATAGCCAGCGTCCAATTACTCACTCTAATGGAGAATATCAGAGTCTGGGGGTAATCCCAAACTGTTCAGGGCCCAGAGTCGTCTGTTCGGCTTAGAAAGGATCTGAACAATCTTCTTTTGTAGCACATTTACCTTTTAGGTCCCTTCCTGCTTCAGCTAATCATGGATTCAGTTTCCATTCTCTAAACATAGGAAGTAAAAATGGACAAAAATAGTCTGGAGGAAAGGGGAATCAAAGATCATAACACCACCTTCACTGCAGATGTAGACAGAATTTAGGATACAATTTTTGATGGCAACTCTCAAAATTGAAAACAGATTTGAAAAAAATCAGGTTAAAATGCTTGTTAAAATGCTCATTCATAAAACCCTCCCTTAGGCCCCCAGCTGGATCAGGCCCTCTGAATAGGTGAGACAGTTGATTGGCTTGATCAGTTTGGGAGGCAACTAGGCAGTGGGACCAAGTCTTGTGCTCATTGCATGAGTTGGCTGTTTGAAACCTGGAGCTTATGCAGGGACACTTGGCTCAGTCTGGGAGGAAGGGACTGGACCTGGCTGGACTGAATCTACCAGGTTGATCGCAGTCCACGGGCGAGGATTTGCCCTGGAGGAGGTGAGAATAGGGGGTGTGTTGGGGGTAAGGGAGGGGGTGGGAGGGGGAGAATAGGGGAACCCATGGCTGATATGTAGAACTGAATGGTATTGTAAAATTATATATATATATATATATATATGAATGTCAAAAAAATAATAATTACATTTGTTTAAAAAAATAAAAAATAAAAAAAAATAAACCCCTCCCTTAAAATTAAAATGTCATTGGTTGAATGACTCTGGCATGGGTTTCAGAACAACACTTTTTCCCTGTAGTTTTAAAAAATGAAGCACAAGGCAGGCAAGATGGCTGAGAGGATAAAACTGTGTTAGTGTGAGCCCAAGAAAAACACAGCGGAAGGCAAACATTGACTCCTGAAAGTTGTCCTCCGACCTATACATGCACGCTGTAGCACACACATGCCTGTATTTGCAGACAGCACACACACACACACACACACACACACACACACACACACACACACACAAAGCACAAAGCACATTTAACACTAGGGGCTGGAGAGACAGTCAGGGGTAGAGTATATGCTTAGCATGTGTAAAGCTCTGAGTTTGAACCCGGGCACTTAAAAATAGCACCATAGCCTTAAGTCATCCATCTTCGCTGTTTTTATGAGCACAAGTCACTGGTGTTAAATGTAATCCTATAGTCATACTGTTGGCAACAGCTCTCTTGACGGTTTCATCTTGCACAAGGGAAACTGGATGCTCATTTCTCCTCTCCTTTCTTCAGTCCTTCACAACAGCCTTTCTACTTGATTGGTTTCGACCAGATAGTTCATATGAGGGGTCCCGTTTTGATTGGCTAATTCCACTAAACAATACCCTTGGAGTTCTATCCTCTTCTAGGCTGAGATAGGTCTCCTTTCTTTTTAAATGGAAACAGCGGTAGGTGGGCATGGTGGTGCGCACTGGTAATCCCAGTTTTCTGGGAGGCTAAAGCAGCAATTGTGAAAGTTCAAACCAGATTGAGCTGCATAAGATGGTGTCGTAAAAAATCGGGGCTGACACCAAGAACCGTGTGGATACCAGGGGTCTGGTCAGCCAACTATACTGCAGGACACACTTCTGCTTCCAGTGCCACTAAGAGGACAAATGAAGCTGGGCAGCGGTGGCGCACGCCTTTAATCCCAGCACTCGGGAGGCAGAGCCAGGCGGATCTCTGTGAGTTCGAGGCCAGCCTGGTCTACAGAGCAAGATCCAGGACAGCCTGTCTTGAAATACCAAAACAAAACAAAACAAAACAAAACAAAAAAAACCCTAATTAATTCTGTAGAAATAAAATCGGGGCTGATAATGTAGATGTAGCTCACTTGGTAGAGAGCTCATCCCGCATGCATGAAGATGTCTGGCTGATCTCTAGCACTGCATGGACTATTTACATGGCTGTAGTCCTAACACTTGGAAGGTGCAGGCAGGAAGGGCAGAAGTTCTAAATCATCCCTGGGCTCCATGAGACCCTATCTCAAAAACCAAAACCAAAACAAACAAACCAAGCAACAAAACAAAACCTCGATGTAGCCCCAGGCTGGTATCCCACTTCTGTTTCTATCTCAGCCTCCCAGATTGTTGGGATTGTTTATGTGAGCTACCATGCCCGCCTCCTCCATTTTTTTCATTCATCCATCAGTAGATGATGGAGTGCTTTTCCTGTCTTTCTGTTTTGCTCATTTCCTCTAGTACCAGGAACTGAACTCACAGCCCTACACACATTAACAAGTGCTCTACTACTGGGATACATCCAGGCCAGATGTGCTCTTCCAATAAATACTCTGGATGTTTGCTACTGCTGAACGGTTGAAGAACAAATTTATTTTTACTTTCCTCTTCTTGGTTTTGGGAAATAGTCTCACTCTCACCTCAGGCTGGCCTGGGACTCCATGTTTTCATCCATGGCACTCTTCTTGCCTGAGCATCCCAAGCGTTGGGATTACAAGTGTGTACCACCATTCATAATTACCATTTGAATAATTACAAGGATAATTATTTTAAAACTTGAAGTGCTTTTACATGATGATCTGGTACCATATTCCATTTTATAAATGGGAAATCCAAGGTTCAAAGAGGAGAACAACACAACAACATCACAAAATAAATGAATGGTAGAATGGGCAGTGGGACCTGGGTCACCCAGCTCCTCACGTAACTCACTAGGAACAGTTGCTGATGGATCTAAGGAACTAGATTGAGAAAAAAAAAAAAAAGGAGAGAAAGATGACCATATAGAAGATTGAGCAATAAGTAAGAGTGTGTCCATAGTGGTGAGATGAGAGAAGGAAAAGGTTATTGCAAGCAGCCAAAGTGGATGAAGTGAAAATTTTGGATCTTAGCCAATCTCTGCAGAAACTGCCAACTCAGCAGTTCTCTGATCATTATCTATGCACCAGGGAACCTGTAAATAATGAGGATTCCAAACATTCTGACTTAGGAGGGCTGAGTGGGGGCTTAAGTTTGTGCAATATTTTTTAAATAGGTCCCCTGTGCAGTTCGCATCCAAATACACAAAAGATAGCATAATGAAAACCACTCATCTAATTTTCCAAAATCTTGAAGCTGGTTGCCAAACTATTTTAAGGAAATATCAAGGTCTTTGATAACTCAAATTCTCTCTGTTGAAATATTATAGACCTTGAACCCCTGGGTGGAGTTTGACATCTTATGGAGTGTTTTTACTGATCCTTCTGTAAAGAAAAGTGAAATCATGGCATTTGCAGGAAAAGGGATGAAACTGGAAACCAGTACACTAGGTGTAATTAGTCAGACTCAGAAAGACAAATCCTGCATGCTTTCCCTTACACATAGAAAACATTTAAAATGAAGTAGCAGGACAGCTATATTTATACATGCACGGGTGTGAAGATCATGAAACTAGAGAAGGGATCATGAGAGGGTAGGAAGTGGCTGCAAGAGAGGGGAGAACTAGGGTAGTGAGACGTATATGACAAGGCAGCAGCAGGAACTAACGGGGAGAGAGGAGGACAGTGTGGGGAGAGAAATGAATGGGAACAAGAGAGAGTGCATGCATCAGTGAAGACGACGAAACTCCTTATTTACATCCTAACTTAAACTCAGTAAATGGAAAATAGAATGGATCTTTACAAGAAAGGTAAGGCTGATCTAGAGAGAAAGCTCAGCTGCACAAGTGCTTGCCACACACCATGAGGACAGCAGCTTGGTCCCCAGAACCCTCACAAGAAGCCAGGCAGACTTATGCCAGGCATGGTGGCACATGCCTTTAATCCCAGCACTCAGGAGGCAGAGGCAGAGGCAGAGGCAGGGGGATCTCTGTACGTTCAAGGTCTGCCTGGTCTACATAGTGAGTTCCAGGACAGCCAGAGCTGTGTAGAGAGATCCCATCTCAAATAATCTAAATAAATAGATAGATGGATGGATAGATAGATAGATAGATAGATAGACGGACAGACAGATAGATGTAAAAATAACGCCAGGCAGAGGGCATGCACTCAACTCCAGCACTTAGGACACAGAAATAGGTGGATTCCTGGGACTCACTGACCAAACAGACTAACCAAATCAGTGAGTTTCCGTCCACCGAGAGAACTTGTCTCAAAAAACAAAAAGATTGGCTGGGTGGCTGTGGTGCACGCCTCTAATCCCAGCACTGAAGAGGCAGAAGGCAGCAGATCTCTGTGAGTTCGAAGCCAGCTTGGTTTACAAAGTGACTTCCAGAACAGCCAGGACAACCACAGAGAGGCTCTGTCTCAAAACACCAAACCAACTAATGAAACAGACAAAAAATCCAGGAAGGTGGATGGCTCCCAAAGTTGACCTCTGGCCTCTACCCACATAAAGCGTGCAAGGAAGTATGTACCCACAAGTATACACACAAAGAAAGGCAGGGTCAGCCCTCAGGGCCTGCACTCTAACAGATAAAAAACCACTAATCTACAAAATGCAAAAAGAGACTTGTGATGTTCTTGCCACCCTCTACTGAGTGTTGGTATTACAGTTATGCACAACTATACCTTGTTTCTACAACATACGCATCTTAATTGGATAATATATTTCATTTTGTAAAATGCAACATTGTAGTGTCTTTGGATGTTATTTGGTATCTTGATAAATGCTAGCTGCATGAGTAAATGACTTTCTTAGTTACTATTGCTCTGAAGGGACATCACGACCAAGGCAACTTATAAATGAAAGTGTCTAATTGGGGGCTGGTGTCCAGTTTCAGAGGGTTAGTACAGTCATGGTGGGGAGCGTGGTGACAGGCAGGCAGCCAGGCATGGTACTGGAGCAATAGCATGAGCAGTGACACCTCCCCTTCCAAGGAGGAGACACCTCTTAATCCTTCCTAAGCACCCACCAACTAGGAAGCAAACATTCAAATATATGAGCCTATGGGGGCCATCCTCAAATTACCACAGTGACTGTCAATTAAAATGCGTTGACTTGGGTGCTTTGAAGCTGTGGCTTGGGAAACTGAGGGGGGACGATTTGAAATGCATCCGTTCTTAAACAGCAATTTCCTCTCTTACACCACACTGATGTTTTCTTAGTGTGGCTTCCCAGAATAAAGGTATGATTCAAGGCAGTCACTTGCACTGTCATGGTTAAAAGTCTCTTGGGGTTTCTGTAAAAAGGATTTGCAGAATTTCTGAATTTGGTCGTGCATCTGCGATCTGAAATGCCATATATGAAGTGTACATTTCCCTAAGACTGCTTGAACAGAGAGCAATGCCAGGGCTAATTCATCCACCTCACCTAGCTGTATTCCAAGGGGGTATTGACTGCTGTTTATACACTTCAACAATTAGTACTTTGGATTTATTATGTTGCAGAGGTTGATTAACCCAACTTTCTTCTAACAATCCACTGTTTTCTGTATGAAAGCCTTGTCCTTCATTTACCACTAGAGGGCCTATCATCCAAAAGAATTCCTTTGTTCCTCATATGGCTTAGGAAATAAGGTTACCATGGTCATGCAAATATTTCTATCATTTTTAGACACATCGAGGTATACCACTAAATACTCGCAATAGTTTTCTTTGAATTGTCTTATGTTTTACAATATATATCAACAGAAATAAAACCAGAGATTTCTTAAGATTATGAAGGAAGAGGAAAGAATGGTGCATTAGCTCTTTTTCTTATTGCTGTGACCAAATGCCTGATGAGAAGTAACTTAAGAGAAGTTTATTTCAACCCATGGTTTGAGAGGCTACAATGAATCATGGAACAGAAGGAACGACAGCAGTCGATTTGTGGCAGAGGGTATATGTCACACTTACATACATGTTCACATCTCATCAGAACAGGAAGCAGAGAAGACGAGAGGGTCAGACTCAATTTCAAGGTTCACCCCACTCAGTGACTCACTTCCGGGAGCTAGGCACCACTTTAAAGGTTCTACCATCTTCCAAAGCAGCACCACCAGCTGGGGTAAGAATATTCTAGCACATGAGCATGTGGGAAGCATTTCACATTCAAACCATACCATCAGGGAAGGAGAGATTATTTGGGGACCTATAGAAATTTTAGAGGAGCTAGGGATTGTGGAGGCCCACAAAGGTTCCCTAGTGAGAACTGAGCTTGCTTTACCCAGCAGGGCTGCATTAGAGCATTGCTTGACCACGTGCATGGTTTCCAGGTGATTGGAAGGGTCTACACTTGGATGAACTAGGGGGAGGTCTTTTGCTCCACCCCTTGGCATTCCTATAAAAGACCCTTTAGAAGAGACAGAAAGGGCTGGTGGATACGGATCCAGGCCCTCCTGAGCTATCCTGCGTTTCTACCTGTTTCTTTCCCCCTCTATCTTTCTATCTAAATATTTTTCATTTCTCCCTCTTCAAGACTCCTGGGGAAAAAGTGAAAGGGGGCCTCCCACAGAGAAATGAGTAGGTCCCCCCACAAGGGATACACATAATGTTTAAATTGTATACATACATATATACCAATTATATTATATATGTATGTGTTATCAACATGTATACTTTATAATTACAGTAAATCTGCTATTTAAGAGAGAAACTTTGCTTGCTTTTTAACTTAAATATGCCCCCCTTTTCTTGTTTTTTTTTTATTATGTGTTCATATAGTATCACTATGTAGCTCTAGCTGGCTTGGAAGTCATGATTCTCCTGCCTCAGCATTCACAGTACACAGATTATAGGTATGTGCCACCATGCACATACCTATATAGTTATAAAATGTACTTATTTTAGAAGTAAACTAGAAGAGAGCGGAGACAGAAAAGAGAGAGATGTACATAGATGAAAAAGATAATAATAGCCCTGAAAGAAAGAACTTCCCTAAGGAGAAATGGGGAAAATGATAGATCTGGAGCTGATGACCAGAGCAGAAAGATGGAAGGCACAGGCAAAAACAAAATGATCCCAAAGCTGAGAGGGGAAGCTGGATCAGACACAGGGCAGAAGACATGGACTCTCAGGGATGGAGAATAGATGTATTTTTATTAGATGAGGATGCAACTGAGTCAGGCAGACCAGAGATTGAAAAACAGGCAGAGCCCAAGGAAGATGGGTTAGAGGTGCGAGCTGAGAGGAGAAGAGGTGGATAAAAGTTTGTTATCAGATGCCCTTGGTTACCTGACCTGGCTCAATCCTCTTCCCATTTCTTTTTGCCATTTAAGAGCATAGAAAGAAAGGAAGGAAGGAAGGGCGGAGGAAGCAAGCAAGCAAGCCAACATAGGCCTGTGAAGTGGCTCAGTGTGAAGCCTGATAATCTGAGTTCCATCCTTGAGATCCACATGAAAGAATGGACTTTCACAAGTTGTCCTCTGACCTTCACATGTGTGTGCACCCCACAAATAAATACACACATGTATGTGTGTAATTCAAAGAAAAACATTGTTTAATAACCAAGTCCCAAACTGTAATACATAGAGCACAGACTCATAATGCCTTACCTATGTCCTTTGTGACTACATGTGCTTTGAAATTTCAGAATTGTTTGGATTTCATAAATCTAGTACAAACCTATACTAAACATACTGAGTTGGATCTGGGGCAATACTTCAACATCAGACATTAATATTTTCCTGTGAGATGAATGATTTGGTCTATATTCTGGGATGTATGAGCACTATATGTAGCCTCAGGGAAATTCTGCTTAAATTTGGCATGGTCCCAAAAATATTTTGTATGTGAGCTGGACATGGTGGTACATATCTTTAACCTCAGCACTCAGGAGGCAAATAGCTCTCAGTGAGTTTGAGGCCAGCCTGTCTATATATATCAAATTCCAAGCCAACCAGAGCCGTCTCAACCATGTCTCAAACACAATTTTTTATACCAATTTATTTCAAAGCTCTTGGTTCCAGAGCCTGGAAACACTGCTTATGTCTTGCTTTTGAAGTAAAGTCATGGAACCCTGCTGTCTGATTTTGACTATTGATACATTTTTGTGTGTATGTTTGAAATATGTTTTTAAAACATTTGAATTGCTTAGGGCTGTGTCCTTTCTGAAAGGACACATGGCAGAGGACTGGGTTTGTGGCAAGGTTCCAAACACCTGCTGGACAGATTCAACTTGATCTAGCCCTCCCATGCTCATTATTTGTTAATCTTGCCTTTAAAAAAGCAACAGATGCTCTTCTGGCTGGGGACGTTAATCTGGAGATGAATATAAAGAAGAGTTAGGCTACAATACTGGTTGTACATAGGGAAAATCCATTCCTTCCTCTATTAATCAATTCAACAAATATTTTTAGAGATACCTAGCACTGCAAATAGCTGAGAAGCACCATAGGAACAAAATTCTCTCCCTGCCATAGAGAAATCTGTAGCCTGGGGCTGAGTTAAGAATATATCTTGAGAGCCTCCGACCCAGGACTCCCGCGCCATACTGTCCGAGAAGACCTTCAAGCAGCTTCGAACAAAGAGTGGAAGATGTCCGGCTCATACGGGAGCAGCACCCCACCAAGATCCCGGTGATAAGAGCGATACAAGGGTGAGAAACAATTGCCCGTCCTGGACAAAACCAAGTTCCTTGTACCTGATCATGTGAACATGAGCGAGCTCATCAAGATAATTAGAAGGCACTTACACAGAGTAAGAAGGACAGCTTAATGCCAATCAAGCTTTCTTTCTCTTGGTGAATGGGCACAGCATGGTGAGTGTGTGCACACCCACTTCTGAAGTGTACGAGAGTGAGAAGGATGAACACAGCTTTCTACACATGGTGTATGCCTCCCAGGAGACATTTGGAACAGCACTGGCTGTGTAAGACTAAAACAATGCCTAATGTTTGTTAAGCCCTTATCAAGGAAAAAAGGGACGTTACCAGCGGATGCTGGTCAGCTCACATTCACAGGTCAGAACGTAGGCGCCCACCTAGGATGTTGGGAACTGTTTGTCAGCTACAAACTGAGCTCCATGCAAGCGCATTCAGCTTGGAAACTCATCTAAACTAGGCTCTCTTGTGTTCAAACTTTAGAAGTTTAAAAATAAAATACTTTGCATCCTAAAAATATATATATATATCTCAATGGTAGGATGCTTACCTAGTATGCATGAGGCCCCAAGTTCAATTCCCAGCAACACACACACACACACACACACACACACACACACACACACACACAAATAGAAATCCCTAATCTGGTGGAAGAGACCAGTTACTGTGGACTAATGCTTTTGTACACTGGTTTTGGTCTGAGCAGCTGTGAACCAGGCGGGACACAGGAAAACTTCAACTACAACCAGTTGCTCATATACACCTTTAGATGAAGTAATAGTTCATGTGCTACAGGAAAGGTACTGAAGACAGCAGAAACACTAAACAGATGTTCTCTCTACCTTAATATGGCATGGAATTCTTAATAGAAGAGCCAGGGCAATGCAGGTCACTTTGATGCTTTGTCATCTAAAGTGGCAAGCTGGTGCTACTGATTCCTAGCCTAGGGTGCTTAAAGCTTCTTTAAATTACTTTTCTGAGATACTGAGAGCTTTCTCTGTACACAAAGGGAACAATATAAGGCAATGTTAGGTGTCTTCCAGTGCTTAATGATTGCATCATCTTGTATGGTCCTCTGAGCAAAGAGTAGTGATATCCTGCAGGATATTTTAAAACATTATTAAGAGTCCCTAATGCAGACTGTCCTGCCCCAATAGCATCCTTCATCAAAGAGAAGGGCTTTGTCTGAAACCAAGCCAAAGTTTCTCAATGACTGGGGGATCGTGGTTAAGTTCTTCCTTAACCTAGCCTGTGTCAGCTTGGCCTGGGACTATGATGGAGGTTATTCATGTAAATTAGAATGTATCAGGGTTTTTATGTTTTAAAGGTTTGTTGTTATGATTTTTAATCATGTGTATATGCCTGTGTCTCTATCTGTGTCTGAGTATGTACTTGTGAGCCCAGGTGCCAGTGGATCCAGAGACATTGGAGACCCAACTTGGGTTTTTTGCAAGAGCAGTACCCATTCTTAACAGCTAGGTCATCTCTCCAACCCCAGAATGTAACAGCTTTTAAATGAAAAGTACTTTGCATTTGTCTTAGCAGAATGCTGCCATAGCAGAATGGTGGAAATGGGATAATTTATAAAGGGAAAGAGTTTACTTTAGCTCCTAGTTCTGGAGGCTGCAGATTCAAAACTGCAGTGGTAGCATCTAGTGAGAGCCTGGGACTACTTCCTCCTGTGGTGAGAACCCAGAAGGGCAAGTGTTGCTTTACAGAAACTTGCTTTTATGGAAGCTAATCCAGTCCCATGGGATTAAGAATTCACTTCCATGAGAATTAACCTAGCTCAGGGAAACAAACAGTAATCCCTCAGGAGGGTGGAGGCCCTATGACCCAAACATCTCTTACGGGTCCCTCAACCTTTCACCCTGTTATACTAGAAGCCAAATTTCAGTTTAATTTTGGGAGAGGAAAGGTCACATTCAAGCCAAAAGAGCACTCACTCAGTGTTGGCAGCTGTAATTTATGATTATCTCCTGGCCAAGTAGTGCTGCAGTTTGAATGAAGTCTACAGCTCAAGGGGCTGAGCTTTGGTTTGGGAAGACAGTCCACATAGAGGTCTGTAGATCTCCTAAAGCTACCCTAGGAAAGAGAAGGAGGCTGAGCCACGAATGCCCCTCCAATTCCAGTAAATTACAGTTAAGAAAGCCACCAGTGAGCTCCTTGTTGGTAAACTCAATGGGTTTCTTTCAAGCCCGTATCTTCTCTTATCAGTTATCGTTGGTATTGTTGAGCCTTCTTTTCTCTCCTTCGAGACAGATTGGCTTACACACTTGGCAGCTTTCCTCTTCCCTCTGGCCACTCCTTGGTAAGTGCTTTATCCTCCATCTCTCTATTAAGTGCAGCTGATCTTTGGGATTTTGTCCTAGGAAGACTTCCATTCTCTTACAACACACTCTCCTGTTGGGAATATTATTTTAAGGTGTGTTACTTTTGTTTATGTTGCATTTGTTTAACTCTGTGAAATTGTGTTACTGTGCCTGTCTACAACACAGCTGAACTGCCAATAGCAAGGCAGGAGAAAGGACAGGCAGGGCTGACAGGCGGAGAGAATAAATAGAAGGGGAAATCTGGGAGAAAGGGAAGAAGGAGCGAGAGAACAAGGAGGGAGGACTTCAGGGGCCAGCCACCCAGTCACCCAGCTACCTAGCTATATAGCCAGACACAGAGTAAGAAGGACAGAAAAGGTATACAGAAATAGAAAAAGGTAAAAACCCAGAGGCAAAAGACATATGGGTTAATTTAAAGTTAAGAAAAGCTGGCTAGAAACAAGCCAAGCTAAGGCCAGTCATTTATAAATAAGAATAAGCCTCTGTGTGATTTATTTGGGATCTGTGGTAGACCCTCCAAAAGAGCAAAAACCTCCAACAACACTCTCCCCTGGGCAATCTTTTTTATACCCTTAGTCTCATTGAACCATATGCCAATGACTACAAAATCTCTAGCCCAGATCTCTCTTCTGAGCTGCAATGCCCATAGAACTGGGTAGCAACCAGACATTTCCACATAGATGTCTTGTTTGTTTCGTTTTTTGGGTTTTTTTTTTTTTTTTTTTTTGCGACAGGTTTTCTCTGTGTAGCTTTGGAGCCTGTCCTGGAACTCACTTTGTAGACCAGGCTGGCCTCGAAATCACAGAGATCCACCTGCCTCTGCCTCCCAAGTGCTGGGATTAAAGGCATGCGCCACCACTGCCCGGCTCACATAGACGTTTTATAAGCATCTCAAACTCTACAGAGTTCCAATTCAGCATACTCACCTTACTCCACCTGTGCAAAGAAAACCCCTTATTCCTTTGCCTGTAATCACTATCTGCTTCTCCTACTCCACATCCAAGTCAATGATATGTAGGTAGTTCTACTTCTAGAATATAAGCTGTTTCTACAATCATCAGCACTATGTAAAACACTGTCATCTCTCACTTGTAAATGTGTGTGTGTGTGTGTGTGTGTGTGTGTGTGTGTGTGTGTGTGTTGGTCTTTGAAATGGGATCTCACTGTAGAGTCACAACTGGCCTTGAACTCAAAATCTACTTGCCTTAGCCCCCTCAGTGCTGGAATAAAGATGTGTGATATTATGTCTGGCTCTTTTGTAACAGCTTTTTAAATGGATCATCTCCCATCTACTTTTTTAAACTCTAAAGCCAGAGTTTTCTGCAAAGGCAAAAATAAACAGTTTTGGCTGAGCATATTGGCTCCCATTTGTAATTCCAGTGCTTGATGGGCAGAGGCAGAAGGATCAGGGATGCAAGACAAGTTTGGCACTAGCCTCATGAGACTGTTTCAACCCCTGGCTCCTCCCTCTCTGAAAAAAAAAATAGAGCTCACTTCGTTGGTTACAATATTTTGATAATGAGGCTGGTACGTAGCTCAGTAGTACAAAGGTTGCCTGACATGCACAACACTCTATATTTAATCCCTAACAACAACAGCAACAACAACAACACCACACACACACAAACACACACACACACACACACACACACACACACACACATTTTGATAATGCGTCGGTTTGTAGGCAAAATGATCGCATCTTATATTTACAAAATATATAGTGAGTGTCAGCCATTCTCTGAGATATGCATTGCTGGCAACATCAAGGAACTGAGGCCCAGCAACAAGTGTGTGAGGGGGTGTAACTGGATCATCCAGCCTTAGCAGAATGTTGACTGGACTGCCCCAGCCAGCAGCTTAATTGTAACCTGAGCAAGGATACTCAGATAAGCCACTTCTGGATTCCTGACCTTTAGATACAGAATGAGATGATAAATTGTTATTTCAAGATAACAGCTGGGGACCAGGCAAGATGGTTTAGTGAGTAAGGACATTTTCTGCGAAGCATGATGACCCCATGGAGGAAAGAGAGAACCAGTTCCCATGGGCTTACCAGAGCACACACAGACCCACACAAATAAACAAAGGTTAACAAAAAAGTGGCTGGGCATGGTGGTGCACACCTTTAATCACAGAACTCAGAAAGCAGAGACGGTAGATCTCTGTGAATTTGAGGCCACTTTAGTCTAGACAATAAGACCCTATCTCAAACAAAACAAAACAAAAAACCAAGTAGGGGAGAAACTTGCTATACAGCAGCGGATAAGTAATTTATCACTGTACTGTGTAACTTAAAACTTTATTCACACATTGATTTATTCATTCACTCAACCAATATGGAAGGAATGGCAAATAGGCACTAGTCATCACGCTGGTGTTAGAACTTATTTTCTCGGCTCACACACCCTTCTCTTACTATGAAAGAAGTCAGAAACTATCCCCCAGTCCCCAACGGTGACATGAGTCATGTTTCCATGACTTGATACTGCTACAGGTACTCTGCCCTTTTTTCCAGCCAGGCCGCTTCTTATTCTTTCCCAATGTTGAGTTCCCATATTGCTTCCACTCTTAGTAACTTTTAGTTACTCCATTAGTACTCCATTAATGTTCAGTGTACACTGCATTCATAAGGTATGAGAGACTCTCTATCCAACCGAACTCAATTTTGGATGGGAATCTTAAACTTATGAAAAAGTACTTAATCATACTTCTAAGTGCTAATTAGAACTAAACAGACACACTATTTCTCTCCCCTCAAACTTTCCAGCTTTAGCTGTGTACAGTGTTGCATGATAGAAATTGCAGCACTTGGAAGGCTAGGGGGCATGTTGTGAGTTCAAGGCCAGCCCAGGCTATATAGCAAGAGCCTGTCTCTAAAAGCCATATTTTGGGGAATACTATTTTAAGGCATGTTACTTTTGTTTATGTTGCATTTGTTTAACTCTGTGAAGCTGTGTTACTGTGCCTGTCTAAAACACCTGGTGGTCTAACAAAGAACTGAATGGCCAATGGCCAGGCAGGAGAAAGGATAGGCAGGGCTGGTAGACAGAGAGTATAAATAAGAGAACTCTGGGAGATCTAGGAACTAGAGAGGAAGGAGGAGGACTTCAGGGGCCAGTCACTCAGCCACCCAGCTACAGCTAGAAGGAAAGAAATGGTATACGGGAATAGAGAAAGATAAAAGCCCTATGGTCAAAGGTAGATGGGATAATTTAAGATAAAAGCTGGCTAGCAACAAGCCAAGCTAAGGCTGGGCATTTATAATTAAGAATAAGCCTCAGTGTGCTTTATTTGGGAGCTGAGTGGTGGACCCCTCAAAAGACCAAAGGCCAACCAACAACAACCATATGGTCAAACAAGTGAATAAACAGGCCAAAGCAGGAAGATCATGAGTTCAAGTCCAGCTAGGTTTGCGTAGTGATACCATTTCTCAAAATAAAAGTTACTGAAGCTGGTTAATTATTGGGAAATTATAGAGTAGATCAAGGCAGGATAAGAAAAAGACTTCTTGATGTAGACATTTAAACAGTTTTAATTTTTTGTTTTGGTTTTTCAAGACAGGATTTTTTCTGTGTAGCCCTGGCTGTCTGGAACTAACTCTGTAGACCAGGCTGGCCTCAAACTCAGAGATCCATCTGCCTCTGCCACCAGAGTGCTGGGATTAAAGGTGCGCACCATCACCGCCTGGTTTAATAGTCTCAATTTAAATGCTGTGAATGATTAACTGAATGATTAATTGAAAACATTAAGTTATGAGAAAAACAGCATTGTTAGTGATGCGTGTGAAATGTCAAACTCATGTTCTGAAACACATTAATGTGCACGTCCATAGGACATCTTCATTCAAACAGAGACTCGAACCTGAGGCATTTCTGCAGGAACAGCAGCAAGTCTAAGGAGGGACCTCGGCAGTACCACCTGCTCTACAGCTGTATACACCTTGCCTTTCCCAATCCTAGCCCCTGCTCTGGCCCTTTTTGCCACCCCACCCCGTATCTGCAGATGCTACTTGTGAGTGACACAAATGAGCTGCTTTGGTTAACAGAGACTCGAAGCTTCTTAAAGAAATTTATGCAGAACAGAAATGCGGAAAGCTGCCCTCCGCTTGAGAAAAGCCAAACTCCAACCACTAAATCAGAAGCTTGAGCAGTTCTGATGGTGTGAATCTCATGCTCACGACCAACTCAGAACTGTAATTCTGTCTGATTACCCTGTGCTGTTGGGCGGGTGGGAAGCCTCACAAGATTAATGCTTTGTGTGGCAGTAAGGTGACAAGACTACAACTCAGAGCTTATTTCTCATGAATCAGGAGCCAGCCCGAGGGGCTTCGAGAGGCAATGGCATTTTAGAATGATGCTTTGTGGAAACAGACCTGTCAAGCCTAGAGTCATTCGTTTCTAGCTCTGTGGGCTTCTTCGGTACCCAGTCAGGCTAAATGTCCCTGTGCATGCTCTGTCATACACGTTCAGCTTCTTTTGTCGCATTGGAATATGGGAGGTTGTAAGGGAGGGATAGGATCCATAGAATGGTGGAAGGGTCTGGAAAGTAGGGCTCTCCTTTCTAATATGCTAAAAGGCGAATGTCTCAGAAACAGCTGTCCAGGGAGGGGATGTCAACTTCTGAGACTTGCTTATATTTCTTCCACAAGACTCATTAGGAAAAGGTGCCCTAGTGAAAACAAAAATTACTGTTTATCTGGCCTATCTACTGGCCTGCAGAATTTGAGTTATATCACCTGGGATTAAAATATCAACCTTGTAAATCTTCCCATCAAAAAAGTAGCACTAGCCAAAATTTTAAGGTTGAACTACACTACACGCAAGCTATACAACTTTGGCAAAGTTATCTAATCCCTCAGGACTTCAATTTATTTTTAAAATGGGAATAATATTTGTCTAGCAAGGTTGTTGTGGAGGATGTAATTCAGCACAGGGAATGCTTGGCGCTCATGAAATAACTATCAAATTATTGTAGATACCCTGGGTTCAGAGTTAACTCCATGACTTACTAACCATGTGACCTTGGCAAGTTACCTAACCTCTCAGAAGTTCTTTTTTTTTTCTGTGAAATGGAAGCGATAATCTTCACAAGCCTATGAGGTGGGTACCCTTAAGTACAATTAAGATCTCAGGACTGGTGGCGCACACCTTTAACCCCAGTACTTGGGAGGCAGAGACAAGTGGATTTCCATGAATTTAAGGCCAACCTGGTCTGCAGATTGAGTTCCAGGACAGCCAAAGCTACACAGAAAAGAAAACACTGTCTCAAAAACAAAAACAAAAACAAAAGATCTCAGCACAGTGCCTAGCTTTGTGATAATATAAAAATGAAGCTGGGCGGTGGTGGCGCACGCCTTTAATCCCAGCACTCGGGAGGCAGAGCCAGGCGGATCTCTGTGAGTTCGAGGCCAGCCTGGGCTATCAAGTGAGTTCCAGGAAAGGTGCAAAGCTACACAGAGAAACCCTGTCTCGAAAAATCAAAAAAAAAAAAAAAAAAAAAAAATGAAAGCTAGAGGCTGGAAAGATGGCTCAGTGGTTAAGAGTGCTTACTACTCTTGCCAAAGACCAGAGTTCAGTTCCCAGCACCCATGTCTTTGGATCAACTGCCTATAACTCCAGCTCCAATAGATCCAATACCCCCCTCTTCGGGCCTTCATGGCCACCTGCTCTCACAGGCACACAAACACACAAGTTAAAATAAAAATTTTTAAAGAAATGAAAGCTAGTAGGAATAGAAGGAATAATGAGTAAAAAAGAAGAGGGAGAAGAACAATGGGATGATAGACATGTGCCTCAAAACCACAGGAAAAGAGATTTCACTTGGACACAGGGACCCTGTTTCATTTTTTCAAAATAAAAATATCATCTGCCTCTTCCTTGAATAAAATGTTCAATCTCCACCCTACATTTTGATATTTTACTGTGGTACACTGTATTTTCAGGTTATTGAAAGTACTGCAAATGAAACCACAAATAAGTGGGGGCCATACCAATCTATACTTCATGGTATATTTGAGGCAGCCTTTAAAATTAAAAAAAAAAACAAAACTTATAAACTCATGGCCAAAGACAATCAGTGTGAGGTGTTTGTGGGTGTAGCTCAATGGTAGAGGGTTTGCTCAGTATGTACACAGTCCTAAGTTCAAATCCCAGCACTACAAAAATGAAGGAAAAGAGGGAGGGAGTTAAGGGGAAAGAAAAGAAGAGAGGGGGGAGGGAGGGAGAAGAAAGAAAGAAAGAAAGAAAGAAAGAAAGAAAGAAAGAAAGAAAGAAAGAAAGAAGGAAGAAGGAAGGAAGGAAGGAAGGAAGGAAGGAAAGAAAGAAAGAAAGAAGAAAGAAAGAAAGAAAGAAAGAAAGAAAGAAAGAAAGAAGGAAAGAAAGAAAGAAAGAAAGTTAAGAGAAGAAACAAAATGTTACTTAGAGCTTCACCTAGAAAAATGCCTGCCAAAAGATTTTTCCATTCCTAGAGAGGCAGACCACAAATTGATTTTCCAGCTGTCTGGAAGCTAAGACAAGGATAGACACCTGATTAGTTACAAAATTAACAGTGCCCATAGCATTCAAACTATCCCCATCTCTTGTAAATGAAACTCCAGGGTTCTCTTGAGATAAATATCTCCTGAGGATTATTTTTTTTTAAAGAGACTACCATACGATGTAGTGGATGACATCATTTACACATCTTATGATGAATTGGATAGGGAAGTGTTTCTTTCTATTTCCTTATTGCAAAGCAATGGCTTCCTTGGAGAAATCCTTGGCTGCCATTGCCTACCTCTTAGATTGGAATGCCGATGTATTCTTCTTTGTGTCAGGCTATATTATAATTACTTATATATCTAGATTTGTCATCAGACAAGCAGATTTTTGAGGGCTGCATTATAATTATATATCTATTTTCTTCGTTAAATTGAGAGGCTTTTGAGGATACGTAACGTCTTGATCATTTCTGTACCTCTGCGTCAATTTCCTTATCTGTGAAATGGAGATATAAGATTTCTGGAACTTGTCTCTGGAAGTTGTTTTGATGAGTAAATGACTGGGTGCATGGAAAATGGCTGCAACATTGCTGTGTGCATGGCAAGCACACAGTACATGTTTAACAGTTATTTCATCCCCAGTGAACACAATGCCTGGCTTGAGGCATTCAATCAATAGGTTGTGGCTGAATGTATAAATGGATCAATGCATACGCCTGGTGTGGAAGCGTATGGATTCTCTTTGCTTAGAGCTGTGAATGAGCCATTAGTATCAAGTTGTTTACCCACTTAAGTCTTTAAGCAAAGATCACTTTCCAATGAGCTTTTCTAGCCTTGCTACCTCAAAACATTTCCTGTATCCTTTTCACTGATTTGTTTTTGCCCTAGCTTACAATATGTTTAATTATTTATTCTGTTTATACCTGTGTCACCCCATTGAAATGTAAGCTCCATAAAGCCAGGGATTTTGGATGTTTTGAGATAAGATGCCGGGAAATGGCAAATGATGAATGAGTATTGATTGAACGCACACTCATATGGAAGAAAGTCAGAGCAGGCCAGGGACCAGGATAAGATAAGCTCTAACAGTACTGTAGCAAGGGGGAAGTGGACAGGCTCCTACCCCTAATTAAGAAGCTATCTGTAACTGATACCCACTGGCAAAGGAAAAATCACTTTTCCACTGGAGTCTCACTGGGTATAGTAACCAAATCTCAGGGCAGGCCTCGTGCCCAGCAGCAGTTGGCCAACACAAAACAAAGTCAAGTCAATGGTACTTTTTTAGACTTTTTAACTCACATTGCTTTGTTTGAGCTTTTTTCTTCTTTTTTCTGTTCTTTTTTTTCATATTGGTTTCCTTTGATTTATTTGGTTTGTGGGGTTTTTTTGTGTGTTTCTTTTGTGTTGTTGTTTTTGTTTGTAGTTTGTTTGTTTTAAAAAGAAAAGGGTAAAGTTTGGTGGGTAGGGAGGAGGGGAGGATTTAGGAGGAATTGGAGGAAGGGAAAACATGATCAAAATATATTGTATAAATATATTTTTCAAAATAATGTTTGAAAAAAGAATACTGCACCCAGACCGCCTATGTGAACCTTAAAGTAAGTTTGTCTATTAAATTTTGGGGTGTAGGCCCATCCTTGCAGGGAATGCACCAGGAGACTTAGTAAGTTTCCTGGTCCATATAACCCTAAACAGTAGTATGCTGGTAAATGGTTACCCACCAGCTATTTGGGGGCTTAAGAGCTCTGATTTGTAACATTTGCTGATTTGTGTGGTGTAAGTATCACTTACTTACTTACTTACTTACTTACTTACTTACTTACTTACTTACTTCTTACTTACTTACTTGCTTGCTTAATTACTGCCATAGCTAATTTCAAGCTAACAACATGCTATCTCCATGTGGCTAATGGGCTCTTGTAAGCTGGTGTCAGTTTGCTCTAGCAGACCACTGGATTCTTGAGTTATTACTAAATGCTGCAACCAGAGCCAGCATAGAGGTTTTCAATGAGAGAGTAACAACTTTGGGTGAGTTTGCACTGCGCATCTCCACCAATAAAAATGAGTTCAGAAGTGCCTATTTCACATGGAAAACTAGTGGCATCACTTGCCAATTAGGTAGGTGAAATGAGAGAGGCAATTTGGTGTTTCTTTTAAATTATTTATTCATTTATTTATTCATCTATCTCTCTATCTATTTATTTATTGTATATTTGTGTGTGCCTGGGTGTTTATATGTGTACCATCTGCATGTTTGGAGCCCATGGAAGTCAGAAGAGGGAATTAGATCACCTGGAACTAGAGTTTCTGTTGGGAATATTATTTTAAGGTGTGTTGCATTCTTTTGTGTTGCATTTTGTTTAACTCTGTGAAGCTGTGATACTGTGCCTGTCTAGAACACCTGATGGTCTAATAAAGAGCTTAACAACCAATAGTGAGGCAGGAGAAAGGATAGGCGAGGCTGGAAGAAAGAATTAATAGAAGGAGAAATCTGGGAAAGGAGAGATCTAGGGACAAGAGAAGGAGGAGGAGGATATCAGGGGCCAGCCACCCAGCTGCACAACCAGCAACAGAGTTAGAAAGAAAGGCATACAAAAATAGAGAAAGGTAAAAACCCGGAGGCAAGAAACCAGCCAAGCTAAGGCCAGGCATTTATAATTAAGAATAAGCCTCCATTTGTGATTTATTTGGGAGTTGGGTGGCGGGCCTCCAAAGAGACAAAGAGTAAGAAAACAACCAGCAACAGTTTCAGACTGTTGTGAGCTAGCATGTTGGTGATGGGGTTTGAACCCAAGTCTTTTAAAGTACAGAACTGGTGTTTCTGAGGACTAGTCACCAATTCCTATGCTAAGCAAAGGATTGTGTATAGCAGATACTATTGTTGTCCCCATCTCATCCAAATGAGAAAAACTAAAGCATAAAGACATGTTGGAAAGTTGTCCAAAGACACACAGGTAGCAAGCCAAGTTTAGTAGATCGTTTGATTCTAAGGCTCGCTAACTTTTTCTCTTTTTTAATGATTTTATATTATTATTTTTAAATTATTTGTATGTATATGTGTGTCTGTGTATGGGTATGTACATGTGAATGCCAGTGCCCACAGAGGCCAAAGGCATCAGATCTCTCTGGAATGGGAATGACAGGCAGTTGTGAGCCACCTGGCATGAAAGCTAGGAATTGAACTTGGGTCCTCTACAAGAGAAGTATATGCTTTTCTCCACTGAGCCTCTCTCCAGCTCCTTGTTTTTTCTTACAAAGCATACTATTGCAAGGTGTGGTGGTGCATAACTAGAATCCCAACAATAGGGAGACCAAGGCAGGTGGATCTCTGTGAGTTGAAGGCCAGCTTGGTCTACATATTGAGTCCCAAGCCAGCCAAAGCTACATAGTGAGACCCTGTCTCACAACGAACAAACAAAAAAAACATGCTCTTGTGCTATGGCCTCAGAATATGTTGGCATCTCCATGCATATGCATCATCCCAAGTCACAGATTGTGACTTCATGAATGCCCATCTCTGAATGGGATCAATCTTCCTTTATCTCCAGAGGACAGTAGTGGTGGCATGTGTCTTGCTTGTTGTTTTATGCTGAATGACCAGCACAGTGTCCAGTTAACAGAAGGCATTCAATAAACAGTTGTGGAACTTTTGGGGCTGAATTGAGGTAGGGTCTTTCTATATGACCTACAATAGCATCAAACTAGTGATCCTCCTGCCTAAGCCTCCTGAAGGCTGTGATTTAAATAATATTTAAAGATGAAAGAGAGAACAAGGAGAAAGGAAGTAAATGGCAAAAAGGAAAGAATTTTTGACACATGGAGATTAGATTGGTTGTGTTTGTGAATCACTTGAGAAGGTTTTAGACAAAAAGAAATTGCTTACATACCTGCCAAGTAAAGTCTCCTTTTCAACTTCTGTTAATTAGAGTTGGTGCACAGGAGGAGTCCCCTTTCTTTTTCTTGCCAGAGATTCCTAGCAGCATCAAATTTGGGATGCGTATTGAGTTATTCTCACTGAAGATTGGCTTTCCTAACTGGTATGTGCTTTAGCTGTTAAGTCCCAGTATTTTCTAACATAGGTGAAAGGCAATCAGCATTCAGAGACACAGTCACCATCAGAAGACACAGGCTTGCTGGGCATGGTGTTGCATGCCAGCACTTGGGAAATGGAGGCAGTTCAAACTCAGGGAGTTTCAAGCCATATAAGGCTACATGGAGGGACCCTGTCTCAAAAACAAACAAAACACAGACTTTATTGTTCTTTCATTCTGGTTTTTATTATTGTTGTTGTTGTAGCATTTTTACTGAAAAAAGTTATACAGTAGACTTTATTTTTTATTAACTAATTTATTTTGGTTTTGTGTGTATTTTGTTTTGGTGTTTTGCCTGCCTGTATATGTCTACGTACCATGTGCATGCAGTACCTGCAGAGGCCGGAAGAGGGTATTGTATCCTCTAGAACTGAAGTTACAGATAGGAGCCACCATATGGGTGGTGGGAATTGAATCAGGTCATCTGGAAAAACAGCTGGTGCTCCTAACCACTGGGCCATCTCTCCAGAACCAAGACATGGACCTTTAAATGCCTACACCTAAGCCATAGAGTAGGCAGCCCTCCTATGGATAATTCGTGACTGAATTTAGTTATTGGCTAAATCTCAAGGTTCTACCACTCAGTGGCCTTACCCCGACACATTCATTAGATTTTTTTAAATGCAGTTGGAGATCTTGTTCTCTCTCTCTCTCCCTCTCCCTCCCTCTCCCTCTCTCTCTCTCTCTCTCTCTCTCTCTCTCTCTCTCTCACACACACACACACACACACACACACACACCACCTTCTTCTATTCATGGACATAAAAACAGTGACAAGCAAAAAAAAAAAAAAATGCCCAAGCTTAAATAGTCTGGGCTCCTAGACATTCTGATAACATGGATGGATCATGGAGATAAGGTAAGTTCAGAAGGGCATGTACCCCATGATCTCTCATATGTGGCATCTAAAAATCGTCGACTGATTGAACTTGAGAGGATAAAGCTTAGTGTCAGGAAGATGGCTATTAGAAAAGAAGGTAGCTAAATATGGGGATACAGTTGGATAGGAGAAACAATGTCTAGTGTTGTATACATGGGTGACAACAATTAACTGGATACATGAAAATGGCTAGTAGAGAGGATTGCTGATGCTCCCAATATAGAGAAATAATAAATATCTGCGGTGGTGGGTGTGCTAATTGCACTGATCTGATCATTACTCATTTGGAATACACATTGAAATATCATCACCCTGTGCCATATAAATGTGTACACTTTCTGTCTCTTTCTCCACATACATATTTATAGATATAGATTGACCATTAATGTTAAAGTACAATTCTGGGCTGATTTAATGCTAAATTACACATTCTGATGCCCTCCAGCAGAGACTACCCATGGCCCAGTGCACTCCAGCAATGGGCTTTGCTTTCATGCTAAATATTTATATCCTATTTTCCAGTTAACTGATGATAACATTGAACAGTAAGAAGATTTTTTGCATTAACAAGCATCAGCTCTTTGGGCTCTCTTAAAAACTTGAAAGCCCTGACAGCTCTCGCTACACGGTCTAACACATAGCAGCAATATTGGGCTGGGGCTGTATAGCAAGCTGCCCTATTTGAACAGAGCACACATTCACTCCCAGGTTCATCTCTGCCTCATTACTCCTTCTTATCTGCCCAGCACTGAAGCAAAGCTTTCTGTGACAGTTTATGATCCCCCTTTTCACACTATTTCATAGTACAGATAGGCACACACTCTCCAGGCTATCTACCCACGAGATTTATTTCCATTGCCTACCTGGCTGCCTGAGCCCTAAGACTGTTTTTGAATGGCTAATCCTTGCTCTAAGGGCATAAGGACGACGCAAGTCGGAGACATAAGCAGGGATTATAGCTGCTAGATTGTTGGGACAACTGGCCAGGCAAAGCTCCCCAGGCCTCAAAAACAGCCTCCTTGTGACGGGCCTTCCTGGGAGTCACACTACCAATCACTTCCTTGGTTAAAGAACTTGGTGATCCATCTGGCTGTGGATAGCACTCCAGTGGGAGCGTGCTTGCCTAGAAAGCATGAAGTCTGCATAAACCAAGTGTAGTGGTGGACACCTGTAATCTCAGTGCTCCAGAAGGGGAGGCAGGGGTTCAAAGTCATCCGTGGCTACAACAACCTTGAGGCCAGGCTGTGCTATATGAGACCCTGTCTCAAAATAAGCAATTAGAAACAAACAAAACACTAGCTGGGCAAGGGAATCTTACCCTGTTAATGCTCGCTTCCAGGAATACCATGATCTGCATGGGCAGCATTTTGGAAGGGGGTTAGCATTGCTGAAACCAGCTTAGATTCCTTAGTTGGCCTCTAGCAAAAGAGAAGGGAAATGCCACCAATAATCCTAGCACTCAGTAAACTGAGGCAGGAGGATCATGACTGCATGGTCAGTCAGCCCAGACTAGGTTAGACTGTCTCCTGAGACCTGAAGAAAGAAAATTAAGTAATTTTTTTTTAATTTAAAGAGAAAGTGAAGGAGATCAGCTTTGCTGAGGGGAGGGGATGGAGAAGTGCTCAGGACCCAAGGACACATCCAGGAAGGACAGGGCCTGGGTGGTTGGTAGCATGCTGCCCATGCCTGGTCCTGTGGACAGGAGGAAGATGAAAGGCCCCCCTGCAAAGAAGAAAGGGCTCCAGAGAGCAACCCGCCTTTTCTAGCTCACGGGCTCTTCAGAGACAGCGAATTCCTCTTTTCCGAAGGGACTGCTTGGATATGTGTAACTCCCAGGTGGTGTGAAGGCCGGAGCTCTATAAACAGAGCCTCTTGCAGCTACCAGAGGCTATTTTTTGCTTCTCACAACATCACATGCCCAGCAGACAGTGGCCCTGTTGGAATGCACAGAGAGCCAAGTGACACAGCAATTGGTGGCTCCCTGGAGAGAGGGTGGTTTGGTTTTTTCCATTCTCAGCTCACTCCACGCCGGCCTTTCAACAGTCTCACCCCACAAACCTGTCAGGACTTAGTGGCAGATCCTCCCCAGCACCCTGGGGCCTTGAGTGTCCAAAGCAAGCTCCAGGGTTTCTCCAGCAGCTGGAAAGCTGCCCAAACTAGCCTGGCCACTTCTCTCTGCCCTGCTTCTCCAGACACCAGTTGAATTCTAGAACTTTCCTGGTTCTTCTACCTCTACCCCTCACAGGCCTCACTCAAGTGGCATTCTGAATGTGTGTGTGTGTGTGTGTGTGTGCACACGCGTGCAAACACATGTATTTGTTTGTTTGTTTGTTTGTTTATTCATTGAGACCCTGGCTCATTCATTCGGGCCCTGGCTGGTCTGGACTCACAGGGTCTCACTTTGTAGCTCTGTTTGGTCTCAAACTCCCAGATCCGCTCTTGCTTTTGCCTCTTAAGTGTCTGGGGGTTAAAGGCATGTACCACCCTGCCTGACTCTTCCAGTCTGTTCTTTTAAGGCAGAATCTCTTAGTGACCTGAAACTCATCGACTGGTCTGGACTAGCTGGTCAGCAAGCTGCGGGGGATCCTCCTGTCCAGCTCTGGGGGTATAGCCATGTGCCATCATGTCGGGCTGTTTGTGTGACGATCCACATTCAAGGCCTCCAGCGTGCGTGGTGGCAAGCACGTTACCACCCGTGCCGCCTCCCGAGCGAGCGCTTTCTCCTTTCTTCCATTTGCACATGCATTAGGGGCTTTGATGAGAATGAGCTCAGCGCTTCAAGGAAACGACACTCCCGAGGACAGAGAAAAGCATCACAGCCGAGAAGGGTTATTGTTTTGATGTTTGGAGAGCAGATGAGAAGAAGTGTGGTGGGGGTAGACGACTTGGCACGACAGGAGGGAGGAAGTGGAAAAAGTAAAGGAAGTGGACCCAGGTGGTAAGAGAGATAAGGAAAGGCAGAGGAAGGACTTTGCCCTCTGACCTTTCCCCTGTTTCTGACTTCCGATTCTGGCCACACCTCCTGGTCCTCTCCCAGAGCCCTCTAAGCCCTGTTTGCACATCCCTGTTCGGTGGCGAGGCCCAGCTCTTTCCTCCCATTGCCTCCTACTACCTGGGCCCAGGCTGCATCCTGCTGATGTACAGATTAGTCAGATGAACACTCCACTCCCACTCCCTCAGCCTTGGCAGCTTGCATTTCCATGAGAGTGACAAGGAGGGTGCAAACACATATTATCTACTTGATTTCGCATTGAAGCCAAGCTTCCCAGGGTCTATAGTCTTGCCCTCTAGCAGCGGTGGCAATGGGGAGAGGCCATATGAACTTTCCAGGCCCCTGGGAAAGCTTGGCAAGTGGTGATTTACTACCATTAGCTCTTGATTCTTCCAGGGAATTGTTGACTTTGTAGATTATCCGAGGCCCTTTCTCTAAGCTGGCCTCCACCGCCTCCCAGTGGGTTTCTGAGTTGTCTTTTTCTCCTGCTCCCATGACAGCCTATGAATATATGCTTGAAGAATGCAAACTTGAACATTTGCCTACGCAAAATGGAAATACAGAAGAAAATTGGATAGAGGAGGGGGGAGATCTAGTTCTCTCCTCTGCCAGTCAGAAATGATTTGAGGCCTTTAATTGAACCCAAAAATCCTAAGTGAATTCTCTATACAAAGACTCGTATCTAGGGAAGCAGTAATTTTTTTCCCACTTGAGTATTTTGGGTGGTATTGTTCCTCAGGGGTCCCAGGGATGGAATAAAGTAAATGGGAGTGAAATGAGAATGGGAAATTACATATTGTTGTCATCATCACAACAGTACCTATTTGCGTAGCTCTTGTTATGCGCCATCACCGAAGTGAAAGGGATTTACGTGCACGAACACAATCATCACGACTCTGATTGGAGATATTAACTCTGTCTTAAAGGCAAGCAAAAAATGAAGCATAGAGCGATTTAGGGACTTGCCGAGGGTCATGGGGCTGGTATCCAGGCAGCCTTTACCTGGGGTTCACAGCCTTGCCTCCATCTTAAACTGCTTCATGCTACCCATATTCTGTTGTTCAAGTTTTCTGTTGTTTTAGAACTCCACCCAAACTTAGTGGCTCAAAGCCACAACTATTTGGTTAGTGGGCTGAGAATTCCAACAGTACCACGTATGGTTTATATTGGCTTTATAATGCCTAGAGCCTCAGCTATGATAGCATAATTGAGATGGCTTGATAGGACAGAAGCGGCGAGCTCTGTTTGGAGCCTCTGGTCTCCTGACTATTGGCTTCTTTGATTCTCTTTCATATTGTCTTGCCATATGGCTACATTAAGATTCCTCACAGTAAGGTGCTTTCACCGTAAACAGATTTCTTTACATGGTAGCTAGCTGTCTCAGAAAAAAGGAGGAAGCTTTCGGATCTTAGGAAACCCAGACCTAGGCCGGGAGTGGTGGCACACACCTTTAGTCCCAGCACTCAGGAGGCAGAGGCAGGTGGATCTTTGTGAGTTCGAGGTCAGCTGGTCTACAGAGTGAGTTCCAGGATAGACCTAGAAGTGAGCATGGCATCAGCATATTTCACCATTCAAAGTAAAGCATGAGTAAAAGGATTTAAAAAAAAAGAAAAGAAAACAAAAGAAAAGAAAAGAAAGGCAAAGTGGGTACCTTTCGGGCCCTGCCAAAGTATGCCACTAAGCAAACATGCCACATGCAAAACCAGAGACAAGAGGAAGAAGAGAGGCAAGAGAGGAGTAAGAGACAGAGAGCAAGCTGTGCTCTGCCTGGTGGGCACTTTAAGGGGTGCACGTGTCTTATAGCTGATGGTGGAGAGGCACCCGGCGACAGGTGATGACGTAACTGCTTCCCGGCAGAGGCGACTGCTGCCGCCATGGTGGAAACTGACAGTGACACTGGACCAAATTCAAAAGGAAAAAAAAAATAGATTCTGGTTTTTGGTGAATGGAATTGCATGCATGCAGATAATTGAAAGAAGTAATTAATGGCAGCCATCTTTGGAGACAGTGAACCATATGTGACTTCCCCTCCTTTAAGTAGTTTCTGTCAGATGTTCTGGTCAGCACTATGCAAATGTAGCTAATACTGAAACCCATTCCCAGGCCTGTATCCGGCTAAGTATTTCAGGACCCTAATCGGTAGCTCAGCTAGGTTTCTTAGATACCAGGAATTTACAGGGAAGACTGGGGGGGGGGGGGTTCTTAATTAGGGGTTTATTTCAAAGGTGCCCACAGAGACCCTCTCAGGGAAAATGGCCCTCTTGGCCAACCCCTCACCTTTAGTCACGGGTAACTACAGACATGGGCTACCAAGGGAGAAGAGAGAATATGAATTCAGGAAACCTGAATGGTGGCCCTGGCTCTGCTTCCCTGCACAGAAATGCAAGCAGATAGGAACAGTACAACAGGCATTTGGTTCTGAGTCCTCACATCTCAACTGCCCATAGACCGACCCCAAATAATCGTGAATACAGAGACACTGGTTATCTCCCCTCACTAAGAAAAGCTCTTTTTGGTCTCCTCTACTTGTATATGGCAAGGCTTTAGCATAATGGTTATACTCTATTGCCATGTTTAGCCTTTTCTTGCCTGCCACTGATAACTTGCACATTCAGTCAGTATTTATTGAGTGTTTTAGACACGCTGAGTATAGCGTCTAAACACTCAGAGAGCTTGTATTATACCGAAAGGAAAAAGACAATTAACTAGGCAAAATCCACAGTGCACTAAGTGATAAACATGAGAGAGAGAGAGAGAGCAGACAAGAAAGAGGGGTAGAGGAACTTACATAGTAAAGAGATTCAAATTTTAGCAGGGTGGTGGTGGTGGTGCACACCTTTAATCTGTGGAGCCAGGCAGATCTCTGTGAGTTCGAGGCCAGCCTGATCTACAGAGTGAGTTCCAGGACAGGCTCCAAAGCTACACAGAGAAACTCTGTCTCAAAAACAACAACAACAACAGAGAGAGAGAGAGAGAGAGAGAGAGAGAGAGAGAGAGAGATTCAAATTTTAAAAAGTGATACAAAGCCAGATATGGGGGCACACGCCTTTAATCCCAGCACTTGGGAGGCAGAGGCAGGTGGATCTCTGTGAGTTCGAGGCCAGCCTGGTCTACATAGAGAGCCCCATGCCAGCCAAGACTACATATAGTAAGACTGTCTCAAAAGTGAACAAAAAAATAGTGTACACAGGAAAATGATGTCTGAGTCTACACATGGTGGTGCATACTTGTAATTATAGCATTTTGGAGGTTGAGGCACGGGGATCACAAGTTGGAGGCCATCCTGTACTACATAACTAATTCCAGGCCAGCATAGGGGCTACATAGTAAACCCCTATCTCAAAAAGAAAATCAAAAAAGAAAGAAAGGAAAAGAAAGGAGTGGTAATGTGGAAACAGGGACCCATATTTAGCACAAGATGAAGTTAAGTTGAATTTCACTCAACAGTGAAAAGGGTGGAAATAAGGAGAATAGAAAGACATACTATGTTTTCACTTCCTGCTGCAGGATCTTATATGTCCCTGATGAGACGATTTTGTGATAATTCCCTAGAGAGCAAGCTGACCACATTTTGATAGCAATTGCTGCTGAGCATGTCCATGTAACTTTTTGTGCTTGATGGCATGCCAGTGAATATGATGCTAGCACAGAAATGTTTGTATGATTTAGTGTGGCCTCTTGTGCACCTGCCATCTGCCAGAAGAACATGCCCCAGCTGGCTGCCGGGCCTCCACAGAGGAGATATATGGAGAGGATACAAAAACTGACTCAAAGCCTTAAGCAAAGCTATTCCAGCTGACCCCAGACCATTGAGCAAGCAAAACAAATGTTTATTGTGAGCAATTGACATTAGGGGTTGTTTGGAAATAACATCAGCGGAAGAGCTGACGGCTACAACAGATCATGCAATAATCTAGCCGAGAGATGATGATGTGTTTAGACCAAGGTGATAGCAATGGGGATGATTGAAAATTTCCACTTTGGGATCTATTTTGAAGATAGAACCGCCAGGGGTCCTGATATTTAGAGGTTGAGTATGAGTGCGATGGGGACAGAGCAACTTTTTTTTCTTTTTTTTCTGGCTTGAGCAACTGGAGGAGAGTTGTCATCCAATGAAAGGGGGAAGACTGAAGATAGAGCAGGCGGGGGGGGGGGGCAGGGGGAAAAGTCCAGAAATTGATTTGGGGGTAACTAGGGGTAAAGCTTGGTGTTAGGGTGCATGCCTAATATGTGCAAAGCCCTGGTTACCCCAGCACTGTAAGGAAAAAAATAGAAATACAGTGCTGGGCATGTTAAGATTGTACCATTTATTTCCTGTCTTACAGTTCAGTGGTTCTCTCAGACTGTTCAGGATTATAGACTGAATGAGAAACAGTGTTTCCACTTCCCTGTATTGTTTAGAAAAGCTCAAAAGCCATGCCTTAGCCTCACCCAGCTCTACACTTCCCATCTAATGGTGGTTTTGAGATTTTTACATTGAAAGGGCTTAAAGAAAGCTATTGGTTTCAAAGGAGGCTAGCAGACTTTCCTTGAAGCTACCATTTCACCAAAAAAAAAAAAAAAAAAGGTGCATGGTTCACTTGTATGCTACAAAACAATAAAAAAGCAATGCTTTCTAAAGATATTTTGTTTGCATATCACATACGATTGAGAAAATATAAAATTTCTGTATCACACAATATGAACCATAGAGAAGTACTTCCATCCAATCTCATAGCACACACTAGAAAAAAGCTTCCCAACAGCCAAGGGCCACATGGCATCATTAATAGGAGGATCTACATTGTTCCAGGAAGTATTATGCATGGTGCTGAGAATGCAGCAGTGTAGCAGATTGCATTACCAGTTAAATTTTTCATCACACAGCCCTAGGGGTACATTATACCACTTCACTCTATTTAATTGAAGTCTGGTCATATGACTTGTGTTGGTCATTGACATATGAGCAGACGTGATGGTGTCATTTCCAAGCAGAGGCTTTCAGAAAAGTCAGAGTCATATCACTGTGGTCTGTCTTCTTACTGCCATGAGAACATCAATATCCCAAATTCTTCTTCTCTCTGCAAATCTAGGTCCCGAAGTGAAGACAAATAGACTTGAGCCATAACAAGTGCATAGTCCAAGAAATAAACGTTGGTTTGTGTAAATTGTTTGCCACAGTGTTACTTACCCTAAGCAAATTCCTACACGTTGCTAATGAGATTGATGTGGTCATTGTCCTCATAGAACTTACATTTCAATAGAAGACATGTATAAATAAGAATAATAGGAGAGAAGGAAAAGGGAAGAAGGAAGAGAATTATTGAGGAAAACAATACACTATAAAAATTATTAACAGTATGCCCATGTGTGCACATGTGACCTACTTCACCTATTTGTTAAGATATAACTAGTGTAGGATTCACTATGTAACTCAGGCTAACCTCTGACTCAAGATTCCCTTTGCCTCAGTCTCCAAGTGCTGAGATTACAGGCATGGGCTGCCATGCACAGATTTAATACCAGTACTTGGAAGGCAGACTCAGGCAGATTCTGAGTTCCTGGCTAGCCAGGGCTACATAGACAGACCCTGACTCAAAAAACAAACAAACCAAAACAAGCTACCTACTTCATATAGGTGCTAAGATGTGGCAGCATGCTTAAGCCTTGGCCTTTACTATGAAAAGTTAACCCTCTTACTCTCTCTTCTCCGTCATCTTTCTTTTCTTCTTTTATCCTCTCCTACCACCAGGTCTCTGTATCTCATTCCTCATGATTCCTTCTCTGAAGTCTGCTGGGGATGCTATCAATGTGTTGCTCTGATTGATTGATAAATAAAATGCTGATTGGCCAGTAGCCAGGCAAGAAGGATAGGTGGAACAAGCAGAGAAGAGAATTCTGGGAACAGGAAAGCTGAGTCAGGAGTCACCAGCCAGACACAGAGGAAGCGAGTTGTAAAAGTACCAGTAAGTCACAAGCCCACGTGGCAAATTATAGATTAATAGAAATGGGTTAATTTAAGATGTAATAGCTAGTCAATAGTTAGCCTGAGCTAATGGCTGAGCAATTTTAATGAATATGAGCTTCTGAGTGATTATTTTATAAGTAGGGTGTGGAACTGTGGGGCCCAGAGCAGAACCGGAGAAAACTCCAGCTACAGAAGCCTTTCCTTGGTTTCTCCTAGCTTTCCGCGTTTGTGTACTTAGTTGCATGTGCACATATGTAAACACTGAAATGGACTTGTATCTCTCTCTCTCTCTCCTCTCTCTCTCTCTCTCTCTCTCTCTCACACACACACACACACACACACACACACACACACAGAGGTAGTGCTTCTGACATTGAACTTGATCAGCATAATCTTGGAAGCCCTGCTTAATTGCAGCCATTATTCATAACACCTCTCACACTTTCTGTCTTGCTGACAGGATTTGGGGAGCCGCAGCTGTTCCCTTACTTTCACATGGATTGCTAAGTAGCCTTGCAAAAGAATGTCAAAGTCACAGTTACACAGAACTCTTCTTCAAGAAAGCTTCTGTTGTCAGTCATTCCGATGTCAGCTTCCTCACTCTGCTGCGATCTGCCGGACAGCCAAATCGGCCCCTTTGCTTGAGTTAGTTCCACGAGTCTGGCTTTGATTGGATTCTGGCCTGCCTTCCAATCTCCCGCCATCTCTGCTGCCTCTGCTGACATTATCCTCTCATGTTGTTGCTCCTGCAGGCTGTAGCCTCTGTCTGCCAAGTGATTTCTGTGATTTTATTCATGAAGTTCATGTGGCTTTGTGGGGAGGGGTCCGTGAATGGGTGCACCATGCAACCGGAGGACAAATGTCAATACTGGATGTCTTTTCCAATCACTTCCGATCTTGCTTTTTGAGAAGGAATCTGTCACTGAACCTGTAGTTCTGGGATTCAGCTACACTGCCGGGCCAGAAAGCCTCAGGCACTCTGTCTCTGCTTCCCCAGTTCTGGATGACAGGCATGGGCCCATAAGCTCAGCTTTTACTTGGGTGCTGGGGACAGAACTCAAGTTCTCATTCTGGTCCACAAGTATTTTACTGACTGCATCACCCTCCCACCTTTCAAGTGGCTTTTAAGGACTGTTCTGAAATGCCACACTTTTTCACTCACCTTAAAGGTTATATGGCAATGGCTTGTAATTTTTTTTTAAGAATGTGAGTTCCTTAACTACCTGATCAGATCTGTGACCACTCTTCCATATGTTTATACATCTTCTGAAGATTCTTGGGCTTCCCAAAGCCCATTCATGCTCCACATCTCAGGATACGGAACCCTCTTTGGAAATTTACTTCGGATATTTACACAAGTTTCCTGGGCAAGGTTCAAATGTCATGCATCAGAGGCAATGAGCACATTTGTTCCATAGGACATCACAAAGAGGCTAAAAGAAGAAGGCAGGCAAACTTGGGTGGCTTTAAGTGTTAACTCCAATTCTGGGTTCCACCCAATCTTAACTATAGCCTTCTGTTAGAGGGCCTAATATCTGAGTATACTAAATGAACCAATGGGCCGTCTCTATATGATCTGAAGTTTCAGGCCAATTGTAAAAACTGTACCCAATACTTTCTTTCTAAATCCCCCTTCTCACATTTCCGCAATCTGAATGTGCTTTCAAACCTAAAGATAACCTCAAGGCACGGTGAGAATGGCAGGAACATTGTCCTCTGAACTTTAACCCTTGAGTTCCTATTTATGTTCCGCTGGCCAGTGTCAGAAAGCTTCTGGTTTTTCTCCAGTGGGGAGATCAATGCAGAGAGGAAAAGCAATGTAGATGAGAAATGGCATGCTTCCTGCTCTGGAAAACATCCTGGGACTGCCCTTGACTTTCATAAATAAACAGGCACACCTGGGATAAAATGGTAGATCTCACAGAATTGCAGCCAACAGATTGGACTGAAAGGCAGAAGTTGAATACTTTTCTGAGACCCAGACTTCACAAAGGAGGTGTTGTGGAGCACAGCTATTGGTTGATTGGTTGACAATGGGAGCCGGTGTTAGGAAAACAGGGATGGTGAAGGGATCCTAGCCTCCTACCAGTAGTTCTGTGACCTCAGGCAAGCCGCTTTTCCAGCTTGAGACCGAGTTTCCTGGCTGTCAGAATCTGGAAGGTCAGTAACCCCTTATCTGTAACTCTGTCGTCCATATGCTTCCTGAAATTGCCTGCTCAATCAAGCAAGTGAAGCAGCTGTCTAGGTCAAAACCTCCTTTGCCTTAGGAATGCCATGTGAGGTGGTCAAGAGGTCAAGATCAGAGAACATACTGCCTGGGTTCCCCTTTGCCAACTATGTGTCTTAACCTCCTGGCTGCAGTACATCTTCTGTTGCTGATAACAATACCACAGAATGGAACAGGTCCAAAGAAGATGATTTGGATTCCAAGATTTAATCCAAGGCAAAGGTGATGTGCTCATGACCTTCTTGCTGGCAGAATCCTGAAGCATCTCAGGGCAGACCCACTCTCAAGAGAACCTATTAACCCACTAGGCGTATGCATTAATTAATACATTTACATGGACAGAATCCTAATCTCTTAGAAGTTCCACCTCTTCCTGTCTCACAATGGGAATTCAATTTCCATATGTGTTTCAAAGAAGATAAACAATACTGAGGTCTTCTTCCTTCCCCTGTAAAATGGAAATGGGCATTTCATTAGGTTATTGTGAAATGGGACAGTAAACATCATGTGCTTAGGATGGGCCTAAGAGCTCAGTACAGGCTGGTATGATAGTTAGTCTCCCGAAATGATTCATTGTGCTCATAAAAACGGTCATTCCCAGGACCTGGGCCCATGTTAAGTGACTGCTTTCCAATAATAGCTGAAAAAGCTGAGGTAGAGAATGACTTTAGGTGGGTTAGTCAAAATCTCGTTCCAGGAAAAGTAAACAGAATGGAGCAAAATAGAGAGATCAGTCTGTTGAAATTGAATCACTCTAGTGGCAGCACTTTGAGACAGAAGCTGTAGACATGTTTTGTTTGGCCCTTAAAGTGTTTGGTATTTTTAAATTTTGAGTTAGTTGCCAATATTGAAAACTGAGCGAATGTCAGATAATAAACTCCCAATTCTGGCTTTCCTGGCTCTAGAAACACCAGGCCAAGTTCTTGTACAGCAGTAATTGGCTAGAAGGAAATAAGCCCACTAAGCTGTCTTCTCCTTGCTCGGTCCAGAGTTCGTGAACCCTGCTCTGAAAGGCCATTCTACTGCTACTGCCCAGTACCGTACTTTGTAGAGGGTTCGTTCGCCTCCCAAAGTTTCATGGACAAGGCATTGGGTTCTTGTCTGGTGGGGTTGAAGTGGTGCAGCTTGGAGGAGGTACAGCCTGATGGAAGACAACTGGGCTATGGGGTACATGACACTGAGAAGGGAATAATGTAGTACCTGAAGGCTCCTATATAGTTCTTAAGCGAGCAGATGGTTATTAAAAGAGAAAATCTCACTCTTGAATCTCTTACTTCCCACCGTATCACATGATCTGTCTTGTGTGTACTGCCCTCACCTCATCATCTGCCATGCTATGATGCAGGTTGGAGACCCTCCCTGGAGGCCAAAGAGATGAGCCATGTGGTCATGGACTATTATCGTCACCTAAACAACATTCTGTTCTTTTCCTTTTCTTCTTCTTTTTCTCTTTTTTTCCAAGACAGGGTTTCTCTGTGTAGCCCTGATTGTTCTGGAACTCCCTCTGTAGACCAGGCTTGCCTTGAACTCACAGAGATCTGCCTGCCTCTGCCTCGCAAGTGCTGGAATTAAAGGTGTGGTCTACCACCGTCTGGCACTTCTGTTCTTTATGAAGCAGTCAGCCTTTTGTGCTTTACTGCAGCCACAGAAAGTGACCTAAGAAACCAAGACTGTTTCACTCTTCCAGGAGGTATCCCAGGAGCCTCCAAAATGATCCCTTCAACACATTTTACTACCTAAACTGCCATTCCCATTCCTTACAGCTAAAAGATGCAAACATACTAGAAGGACTGGATTCCTGTGAGAGAGCCTCCAATGGAGCCAGCAGATCCACAAAGAAACCTCCAGACACTCTTCTTTCATTCTCAGATTGTCAATGGCTGTAAGAACCAATTTCTCTACATAGCATCTAATTTCTTGCAGAACACATGTGGTGGCCTGATTTTCTCAGACAAATTCAAATTTAAACACTTCATTCTAGTATTCCTAAAATTATATAGTTTTACTTTTCAGATCACGTGTTCTAATCTGAAGGTTGAAAAAATGTACTTACTAGCTACTTCAACCTGTAATATGTGTTTAATCATTTGAAGTATCCCTGAAACTTTAGAAGAGGGCATAATAAAACCACTTGAAACCAATTTTAAAGCCATTTTAACTCTATTTAAAGAAAATATCTTCTTGGACACATGTGATATTATGCTGTTTCTTCTTCGAATGTTCTACTGCCTTTCTTCATATACAAAAACTTTACGTAAGCTTCAAAGTTCATCTCCACAGTTACCTTCTAGATAAAACTTCTTTTACTATCTAGGCATGGTGGTGCACATCTTTAATCCCGGCACTCAAGAGGCAGAGACAGGCCAGTCTTTGTGAGTTTGAGGCTAGTGTTGTCTACACAGCAAGTTCCACGTCATCCAGGGTTGCGTAGTGAGACCTTGTCAATTTTTTTCTTACCATTGCATTCACTCCCACTGGTTTTCTCTCAGTCCTTTCTATACAGTTTTTTTTTGTTTTGTTTTGTTTTTTGGTTTTTCAAGACAGGGTTTCTCTGTGTAGCTTTGCGCCTTTCCTGGGACTCACTTGGTAGCCCAGGCTGGCCTCGAACTCACAGAGATCCACCTGGCTCTGCCTCCCGAGTGCTGGGATTAAAGGCGTGCGCCACCACCGCCCGGCCCTTTCTATACATTTTTATTAAGGATCTCATCACAGGCATTACTAGTGTTGGTTTATTTTTCTGTGTCTTGCATTTCATGGAACTTCTTGAGGGAAAGCCTCATGCCTAGTCATCTTTGTATTCCTAGTAGCTAAACCATAGTAGATGAATAACCAGTGATTTAAAAAAATTCCTGGGACCTTGTTTTTCACGCTGGAGATATATTAAGAAAAATGGCACAGCTGTTAAAAGAGATACAACAATTTAACATATGCAAGACTGGTAAGATGGCTTACTGGGTAAAGGTCGTCAAGTCTGAGGACATGAGCTCCATTCCTGGATGCCATGTGGTGGGAGGCAAGAACTGACTCCCATAAGCTGTCCTCTGACCTCTACACCAGCACTGCAGCATACATTCAGATACATAGGCACACGCACACACATCAAGAAATGTCATTTTAAAAGGACACATTATCGGGCTGGAGAGATGGCTCAGAGGTTAAGAGCACTGCTTGCTCTTCCAAAGGTCCTGAGTTCAATCCCCAGCAACACATTGGTGCTCACAACCATCTGTAATGAGATCTGGTGCCCTCTTCTGGCCTGCAGGGATATGTGCAGACAGAATACTGTATACATAATAAATAAATCTTAAAAAAAAAAAAAAAAAAAAAAAACTAAAAAGGACACATTATCATAATAAAATAGATAGGTCTCCAAAGAAGAGAACTTTATACCCAACATTAAAATTTTAAAGCCATTTTCTGGATTTTGTTGGTGTATGCTTCACACATATGTTGAAATACAAAATAGAACCCCACTAACATATAAAACTATTATCTAATCCTTGTGTGTTTAATGCCAGCACCTAGATGGCAGAGGCATCCAGATCACCGTGAGTTCAGGAGCAGCCTGGGCTACATAGTGAGTTCCAGGCCAGCCAGGGCTACATGGTGAGACCCTTGAAAAACAATTTAAGAGCTAGTGAGATGGCTCAGCCCATAAAGGCACTTGCCACCAAGCCTGATAAGCCCAGGGACCTACATGGTGCAAGCAGAGCACTGGCTCAGAAGGGCTGTTCTCTGACCTCCATGTGTATGCACGTACACAAAATAAGTCCATTCAAATGTAATTTACAAGCCAGGAGGTGGTGGCACATGGCTCTAATCTCAGCATTTGGGAGGTAGAGACAGGCGGATCTCTGTGGATTTGAGGCCAGACTGGTATACAGAGTGAGTTGAGTTCCAGGACAGCCAAAAGCCAAAAACAAAAGAAAAGTAATGTAACTTGTAATTAATATATCTGAAACATCTTGAAAGTTGCTAAGAGAGTATTTTTAAAGTACACATACTGTCATTTGAGAATGACTGACAATATTATAACATGGGTAACTACTAAATGGGGCTGGAATATGAAAAGAAAGTACCAGCTAGCTTGGGAAGGAACATTGATATTTTCAGAAATACCTTCAGATTAGAAAAAAATTAGCTCACTGGAAGAATGGAAGTATGGATATCCAAGAAACCCAGAGGGGAGTCCTTCCCTCACTGCTGGAAAGTCAAAATGGAGACTTGAATGGCTCTGCTGAAGCCAATGCTGTAGTAGAAAAATTGAGGCTTTGAGAGAGCTATCTGGAGACTTCATAACTGACCTTCCTTGGATCCCCAGAACAACCTTAAAAGGAACTGGACACAGCGAGCCAAAAAAGGAAAGAAGTCAGGGGGTCAATCTAGCATTACATGAAGCTGTGCTATGCACCACATACAAACTCACTACCATTTCTGTATGTATCCAGGCTGTACTGTACCTGCAAATAGTGTGCAGAACTCAGTGATGGCTGAACTAGTGGGCTAGTTAGTGGTCCCTGAAGGCACGCAGTTGCATATGTTAATAACCCTGATAGAGATGGTCCTGGAGGAAGGCTATCTGTAGGTGCATGATACATGCCTAGAAACTTAGCAGCAGAAACCAATAACCATTTATTAGCTCTCATTTTCTATGGGACAGAAATGGGATTATGGCTTATCTAGGTCTCCTGTTTTGAGGTTCCTCATACAATCAAGTTGTCATCCAGGATTGGAAACTGATTAGATCAACATGGGAAAAGTTCATTTCTAAGCTCATGTGGTTACTGATGCAAGTTTGTTCTTCACTGGCTTTTGGACGGAGAGTTCTGATTCCCTCCTGACTATTGGGTAGGAGAAAACCTCAATTCCTTACCATGTGAGTCCTTTTAGCTTGGCTGCTTGCTTTATCAAAATATGCAAGCAATAACAGTAATAGTCAGAATCGGCTAGTAAGACAGTTAAAACTTCATGTAATGTAACAATGAGACTGGAGAGATAGCTCAAAGGCTAAGACCTTAACGAAGGAGGGGGTCTTTGAGAGGTGGGGGGGGGGGCACAGGAAAAGCTGGAGGGGAAAGAGTGAGGCTACAAATGATGTAAACACAGTACTCATGTAAGAACTTCTCAAGTAATTACATTTTTTAAGAAATCACTTGCTGTTCCTGCAGAGGAGCCAAGTTCAGTTCCCAGCACCCACGTCAGAGCAGAGCTGCCTGTAACTACAGCTCCAGGTTATCCAACAATCTCGTGTGGGCCGGCCACACACATAAACATACTAAGACACAGACACATGTGTACATACATAAATATAATAAGTAAGTCCTTTAAAAATCTTACACAACATAGTCACAGAAGTGATTTATCATCTTAGCTGTGTTCTGCTGATTAGAAGTCAGTTTCTGAGTTAGCTGGCAACCAAGTGATCATACAGCAATGTATCAGATCAGGATGGAAAGGAGTCCTCTTAGAGGCTGTCCAGCATAATCACTCAGTCTATATATGTGCTGTAGTGATTAGCAAAAGATTGCTTAGTGATTAGGGAAGTCCAGTTACATTCAGATGCTGGAAATCTATGGATGTTGGCATGCTTGTGAGCATAAACTGTATTGTTTCATAACTGAAGCAATAAAATGAGACACAAAGTAGAGGATACACCAACCATCTCTCTACTTCACACCCTGCCACAGACAACAGAGACATTCAGAACACAGCTGCACATGGGCCAAAGTATCCTCATGGCCCTGAGGGATGGAAGGGGCAAAGGACTTTGTAAGAAAGCTGGGATGAAAGTACATAAAAGAACATGGTTCATAAAGATACATGCTCAGCTATGTTCATAGCAGCACTATTTGTAATAGCCAGAACCTGGAAACAACCTAGATGCCCGTCAACGGAAGAATGGATGAAAAAAATGCGGTACATATACACAATGGAGTACTACTCAGCAGAGAAAAACAATGAAAGCATGAAATTTGCAGGCAAATGGATGGAACTAGAAAAAATCATCCTGGGTGAGGTAGCCCAAACCCAGAAAGACAGTCATGTTATGTACTCACTCATAAGTGGGTTCTAGATACAAAATAAAGAACAATCAGACCACAACCCATAGAACCATAGAGGCTATATATATAGCATGGAGGTCCCTAGGATGACTGTGGCTTATAATAAATTTCGGTTTTACTCAATTATTGAAAAAAATAGCCAAATGAATGGAAACACATGAACTATGAACCAAAGGCTGAGGGGCCCCCAGCTGGATCAGGCCCTCTGAATAGGTGAGACAGTTGATTGGCTTGATCAGTTTGGGTGGCAACTAGGCAGTGTGACCAAGTCCTGTGCTCATTGCATGAGTTGGCTGTTTGAAACCTGGGGCTTATGCAGGGACACTTGGCTCAGTCTGGGAGGAAGGGACTGGACCTGCCTGGACTGAGTCTACCAGGTTGATCGCAGTCCTCGGGGGAGGATTTGCCCTGGAGGAGGTGGGAATGGGAGGTAGGCTGAGGGTAAGGGGAGGGGGTGGGAGGGGGGAGAATAGGGGAACCCGTGGCTGATATGTAGACCTGAATGGTATTGTAAAATAAAATTAAAAAAAAAAAGAACATGGTCCTAAGCATGAAGTAATTATGTCCATGGAAGGCTGGAGAGATAATTGCTCTTCCAGAAGACTTGGGGTCGATTCCTAGCACCCACATGACAGCTAACAACTGTAACTCCAGTTCTAAGATATTTGATACCCTCTTCTGGCCTCCTTGGGAACTGCACACACATGGTACATAGATATACACACAGGCAAAACACCAATGCACAGTACACAAAATAAAGATAAATATTAAAAAAACAGGTATCTGTGGAAAGTCAACAAAGGTAAGAAAGGGGGTGTTTGAGGAATGACTGGGTCCTTTTGCATGCAGGTGTCTCTGAAAGCAGCTGTCATTTGGGCATTAAATGTTCAGTTGATATCTTAAACATGCCTCCAGTCACTCATATCTAAAATTAAATGCCATTATCTCTCTCAAGCCGGTTTTTCTGCTGACTTCCTCATTTCTGACAAAGCTCATCCACTTCTTGAGTTCAGGCTCTCAGTCCCAGCTAGTACATCAGCTGTCTCCTACATCAGTTACAGTAAGTGTTCAGCTGCACGTACCCAAACAGTCAAAATGACATGGCATAAACAACATAAAGATCTATTTCACATTAATGTAGCCATAGGAAGTCTAGGGCTAGTGTGTTAACTCCTCAGTCTCTGGAATTAAGAATGACTGTATCCCCTTGCTGTGTACTTCTAAAACCTAGCTTCCTCACACAGATCAATGGTGCATCATAATTCCAAATGCTTGCTCCAGTCATTGTGTCAGCATTCCACCCAGTAGGAAGCATAGTAGAAGCTTCCTGTGTTCTTTTGAAGGCTACTCCCTAAATATTATACCAAAGACACATAGATAATGCTTGTTGGCCAGAATACACCTACATAGCCAATCACAGCTCTAAAGAAGAGTAGAAGCACAAAAGTTTATTTTAGTAGTCATTTCCAGCTGAAAAATTAAGGGCTGTAAAAATAAGGGATATTAGAGACCAGTTTCGACGTTAAGGGCCCTATATTTTGACTGTCCCTAATTTCCCTCATGTATCAAAATGGACCTTTATATAGAATTAATACATAAATAAAAATAATGAGGTATGCAGGTACATGCCTGTAATCCCAGCACTCAGTAGGCTGAAGTAGAGGATCATGAGTTTAAGTCTGGTCTGTACAGTGAAACCTTGTCTTAAAAAGAAAGAAAGGAAGGAAGGAAGGAAGGAAGGAAGAAAGGAAGAAAGAAAGAAAAGACACATGTGTAGCTGAAGTTTTCCTGTGTTCCACCTGGTCCACAGCTACTCAGATCCAAGTAAACACACCTTAGTCAGTGGAGCATGAGACTCTTAATCTCAGGGTCATGGGTTCGAGCCCCATGTTGGACACCATTTGTTGCCAGAAGTTTTCCTGTGTCCCACCCAGTCTGTAGCCACTCAGACCCAAGTAAACACACACAGGCTTATATTAATTAAAACTGCTTGGCTATTAGCTCAGGCTTACTACTGACTAGCTCTTACACTTAAACTCAGCCCATTTCTGTTCATCTATATGTCACCACATTTTTCATGGCTTTACCTGTGTGCCATTACATGCTACTCCTTGGATGGCAGGCTAACATCTCCTCACTCAGCCTGCCCCTTCCCAGAATTCTTCTTGTCTGCTTATCTCACCTATACTTCCTGCCTGGCTGCTGGCCGATCAACATTTTATTAAACCAGTGTACAAAACCCTAACCCTAACCAGTGTACAAAACCCTAACCCTAACCCACAGCACACATGTACTTTCAATGTCATATTCTGTTATGGGAGCTATCCATTCAATATAACTCATTTAATACTTAATGTAACCCAGGGAAATATGCCCATTATCATCCCCATGCTACAGAGAAGTAGACTGGAGAACAGGGAAGTGAAGTTACTTACCATGGCACAAACCATGTTATATGCTTACCATATCTGTTTCATCTTCCCAAGCACATATTCTCTATTCCCCTTTATAGCTTGTCTAAGACTTTATGGCTGGTGTCTAACCAACACAATATGAACAGAAGTATTGTAAGCCATTCCTAGGCCTCGCCCTTAAAAACATCCCACACATCTGTCCTGAACAAAGTTATTAAAAACAGAGAATATGAACTCAGGGCATGTAACTCTAGAGTTCATTTCTAATTGTCTTGGCCAATGTTTCTCAACCCGTGGGTCTCAATCCCTTTCACAGGGGTTGCATATCAGATATTTATATTATAATTCACAACAGCAGCAAAATTACAGTTATGAAGTAACAATGAAAATAATTTTATGGTTGGGGGGTCAATACAACATGAGACCTGTATTAAAGGGTCACACACCATTAGACCATTAGTCTATGCCATATAATACCTCCTCCTTTGTGATTTTTTTGCCTATGAGATATTTTCAGAAATTGAAAGAATAGTATAGTAACATCCCACCATTTACCCATCATCACCCAGCTTCAAGTTTTATCAATGTATGGTCAACATTGTTGCTTCTAAAGACCTTTCCTCTGGCATTATTGTGAAATGAATCTGTCATTACATCATTTACCTGCTACTATTTTACTAGGTACCTCTGTAAGATAAAGCTATTTTTTAAACCAAATCCATTGTGCTGGTGTGGTGGAGTGGAGTGCACCTACAATCCCAGTGTTCTAGAGTCTGAGGCAGGAAGTTGGCCAATTCAAGGCCAATCTGGACTGTATAGCAAGACCTTACTAAAAACAAAACAAAACTTGTTCAATTTATTTAAAAGCGATCAAGGCAGGCATGAGGGCACACACCTTTAATCTCAGCACTGGGAGGCAGAGGTAGGTGAATCTTTGGATTCAGTTCAAGGCTATCTGGTCTATAGAGCAAGTTCCAGGACAGCCAGGGCTACACAGATAAACCTTGTTTAAAAAAAAAAATGCGAGATCATCTCACAGAAAACACAGACAGAAATTCTGTATTTCATTAATCATCCAACACACACATTGTTAAGGAACGTTAATTAAGTTTACTGCAATCAGAAAGAATAAGATCCACATGTTGCAACTATTAATAAGCTTTTGTGCATTTACAAATCTTTATCCCTCTTGTCTTCTGTCATTTATCTGTTAAGCAAACAGTCTCCTATAGTTTCTCATAGTCTAGACTGATGTCACTTTCTTGTACTTTTGCTGGTTTTCCCAATTAATGGCATCTCCACTTGGCAGCCCTTTATAATGGTGCTTATTGTCACCTCAATTGTTTTTAAGGTAATATACTTGCTCTCTGAAAAAAAGATTCTAGGTGAAGCTCTGCCTTCAACCATGGGAATGCCCATCCCCACCCCAAGAATCTAGATTTGGTTTTTATAAACTAGAGACTCCTTGATTCTTGTTTAACTTATCAGAACTAATCAAGGATATACCACTGCGGGGGAGACAACTGGGGCTCCAGACTTGTTTGGAAGGAAAGCTTTTCACAGGTAAGAAGGGTGAGAAGGGTAAAGAAACTTAGCCCTAGAGTCAGACATAGACACATTTAAAGCAAATTTTCATGATTTACTGCTTTAGTGACTTTGAGCAGATAATTGTAGCTCTCTGTATTAGTCAAGGTTCTCAGCTGCAAGAGACTAACTGTAATTAATTTAAGATGATAATGGATTTATTCAGGCACTTTGCAGAATAATTGAGAGGGGTGAAGAACAAAACTTAAGGCAAAGAAACCAAAGACAATATTCAAAAATATACCACTGAAGTGACCCTACAAGAAAGTCATTGCCAGCACTACCAATAACAGCTTCAAACAGTAAAGGTCAAGATTTGCATTACTGGGGTTCCTGGCCACTTCCACCTCTCAGTAGATGGCAAGAAGCAGTGTTGTAATCAATGGAGACTTTTGAGACTCTATCAGGTATGAAATAAAATGCATGTAATGGGCCAGGGATGTAGTTCAATTGGTACACACACACACACACACACACACACACACACACACACACACACACACAAAGTGTACCAAAAATAAATAAATAAATGTTTAAGAAGCATTTAATAGGGTCTAGAGAGATGACTTGGTGGTTAAGAACACATACTACTCTTCCAGAAGACCCAAGTTTGGTTCCCAGAACCCTTGTCATGAGGCTCACAACCACTATTAACTCTAGCTCCAGGGGGATCCTATGCCTCCAGCCTCCATGGATGCCTGCACTCAACAGTCACAAATCCCCATACAGTTACATATACATAGTCAAAATAATAAAAATGCATCTTTAAAGCAAAGGGAATTAATCCAAAGTATTATGAAAAAGGTGCTTGTCTTAGTGTTTTATTGCTGTTAAGAGACACCATGACCACAGCAACTCTTCAAAGGAAAGCATTTAATTGAGGCTTGCTTACAGTTCAGAGGTTTAGTCCATTGTCATCATACTGGGAAACATGGTGGTGTACAGGCAGATATAGTGCTGGAGAAATAGCTTGAGAGTCCTACATCTGGATCCACAGGCAGCAGGAAAAGAGAGACTCTGGGCCTGGCTTGAGCATTTGAAACCCCAAAGCTCACCCCTAGTGACAAACTTCCTCCAACAAGGCCACATCTCCTAATCCCTGTCAAGTAGTGCCACTCCCTAATGACCACACATTTAAATATATGAGCTTATGGGGGCCATTCCTATTCAAACCATCACAGTGCTATAAAGGAAATCTTTGTGTGCTATGAAAAAAAACATACAGCACAGGATATTTTTCTAGTTTGGAGAATGAAATAAGTGCTTATTGAGGGGTGACTTATGGTATGACCAGACTAGAGCATGGGAATTAGCCATGATGTAAGAGTTAGTGCAAAAGGAAAAGTATTCTTGGATAAGAGCAACATGCCTGAAGGCCTTGTGTTGAGGAATATTATTTTCAGGTGTGTTACTTTTGTTTATGTTGCATTTGTTTAACTCTGTGAAGCTGTGTTACTGTGCCTGTCTAGAACACCTGATGGTCTGATAAAGAGCTGAACGGCCAATAGTGAGACAGAAGAGAGTATAGGCGGGGCTGGCGGGCAGAAAGAATTAATAGAAGGAGAACTCTGAGACAGGAGAGAAGTAGCCAGAGAAGGAGGACATCAGGGGCCAGCCACCCAGCCATAGAGTAAGAATAAGATTTACAGAAGAAAAGGAAAAAGCCCAGAGGCAAAAGGTAGATGGGATAATTTAAATTAAGGAAAGCTGACAAGAAACAAGTCAAGCTAAGGCCAGGCATTTATAATTAAGAAGAAACTTCTGGCTGATGGTGCTACACACCTTTAATCCCAGCACTTGGGAGGCAGAGCCAGGTGGACCTCTGTGAGTTCAAGGCCAGCTTGTTCTACAGAGTGATAGCCAGGACAGGCACCAAAACTACACAGAGAAACTGTCTCGAAGGAAAAAAAGAAGAAGAAGAAGCCTCCATGTGTGTTATTTATTTGGGATCTGGGTGGCGGGCCCCCAAAAGAGCAAAAAGAACCAACAACAGCAAAAGAGAAACTGTTTCATTCCCGTAGAGACAAAGAAAAATCTAGAATCAAGGAGACCAGCTAGAAGGCAGTTGTGTGCACTCAAATGTACAAAGATAGTGAATGGAAATGAGGACATAGTAAGAAATGAATAGTTAGGGGCTATCAAGATTGCTTAGTGGGTAAGGGCACTTGCTACCCAACCTGACTACCTGAGTTTCACCCATGGGAACCACATGGCAGGAGAGAACCAACTCCCACAAGTTGTCTTCTGATTTTCTGCCCCAAAACAAAATGTTTAAAAACAATTCAAGAACTGGATGAGTTTGAAAGTTATTTGGAAGGTATAATTAATAGATCTTGCCTGCTTGAACATTTGTCAGCAAGAAATTGCACAAACTCTTTTTTGATAATGATTTTCTCCCAGAACACAGATCGTCTGTTTGGATGCTGGTGGGAGAGGTAAGAAGTTGAACGCTTTGAAGTATATGTTGTTTTGAAATTACTGGACTACTGAGAAAATACTGATGAGGGAGTATATCAATATTGACAGACCACAAACATGGAAACTCCAATGTTGACAATTATTATATTTTCTCTATGTACAGCAGCCAAGGCATACATATAAAGACAGTTACTTGAAGTCACTGATGGGTGGAAGTTTTGCCTGGGCCAAAGTAGTGGTGCAAGCATTTGAAGATACTTAAATATAGTTGGACTGCTGAACAATGGTTCTAAGTAGGGAAAGAAATGATTGCAGTTAAAAGACCAATAGACTGGGGTGGGGTAAACACTGCAATGTGCCATCCAATTGCCTTGCAATCGAAAACTCACTTCCCCATTTGTTATGCATAGCATCACAGGCTGTCGTCAGTGGAGCGGTCAGGCCTTCCTGAGATGTCCTCAGATAGGCATGAAGATGCCTCTATCATTTCAGCACTTCCTAGGAGGCCACATTTAGTGACAAAGACAGGCGTAGCCATCTTGGTCAAACTCAGAGCAATACTGAAGGATCATTGCAGCACCAGAGCTCAAACTCTGTTGCAGGTTTGTCCAGGTCTTCATTGGACTCCAAATTTTTCCTGATAGTTTCCTTCTTCTTTCTAATCATGATGTCACTGTTTTGTTTGTTTGTTTCATTTTGTTTTGTTTTTGTTTTCTGAGATAGGGTTTCTCTGTGTAACACTTCTGGCTATCCTATAACCAGGTGGCCACAAACTCACAGAGATCTTCCTGCCTCTACCTCTGGAGTGCTGAGATTAAAGGCATGCACCACCATGTCGGGCCTGATGTCACTTCTTAATAACCAAGTGAATAAGAAGGTTAGAAGGATGTGGCCACAGAAAAGTATGATCACACAAATGGAAACTCCTTAAGACCTGGGTGAGTACGCGCTCCTCTGTCTTGGCTACCTCGTGGTCTTGATGTGATCTTGATGTGGTGCTGTTGATCAAGGCAGAGTTCTCCAAAGAACCAAGTTGGACCAAGCCCCACCCCTCCTGGATTCCGAGACCAACCCCTTCAGGCTTGTTGTGAGTTAAACCCAAATAAGTTCCTTTGACTATCAGATAGACTCCGTGGAATTTCCTCATTAGTTACTATCAAGAGTACATACATAAGTGCAAAAAATAAGCACCAAACAAACAAGCCTGCCAGTCACCACATGGCTCAATGGACTGAGTAGACAGTTCTCAAAGAAGTAGCCAATAAATACTAAGTGCTCACTGTCCTTAGACAATGGAGGAAATGCAGCAGATTAAGACTACTTTGAGAGTCCATCTCACTCTAGTTAGTATCATTATCAAAAAAACTAATGACGACAGAGGTTGGGGATCATGGGTAGAGATCATGAAATTTAAAGGGACTCGGGAGAGGAGAGAAATGGGGCTTTAAGGAGGGATGGAGAAGGTAACGAAACACCCATGAAAGTGGAAGAGGAAATACTGGGGTGAGAAGGGTTCAGTGGGGACAGAGGGCAAAGGGATAGGAGGACCATTGGGGTGGAGAATTAACCAAAACTGAGGATGCATAAAAATGCCATAAGGAAACTTGTGGCTTTGCATGCCAATTAAAAGTAAATTATACGTCAGATGTGGTGGCACACACCCTTAATCCTAGCGCTCAGGAAGCAGAGGCAGAGGCAGAGGCAGGCAGATGATCTCTATGAGTTTGAGGTCAGCCTGGTCTATGTAGTGAGTTCCTGGACAGCCAGGGTTATGTAGAGAGACCCTGTCTCAGAATAAATAAGGAAAATAATTATTTAAAAAGTGAGTAAGAGTGGTCCATACTCAGAGAAGGTGTCCATAACACATGTCAGGGATCATTGTGAGCCGTGTGTATAGAATGCCTGCCATACTTGCTATGGGCAGGGACCCTATTCGAGATGCCAGAGACACTGCAATGAACAAAACAGACAGACAGGTTTTTTTTTCCTTCCTTGGCATAGCCACATTCAAGGTGCATAAAACAAACAAGCAAACACAAGATCACTTAACAACATGTACTTCAGCAGTAAACCATGGTAGTATTTAAGAAGGTGGTTGGAAGGATTGGATGCAGGGGCATTGTTTTTAGATAAGCAAGTTAAGGAATGCTTCTGTAGAGATACTTAAGCAATGGGGGAAAATTAAGGGGCAGCTATTGAAGAAAAACATTGACACTTGGAAGGCAGAAGCAAATAGATCCATGAGTTTGAGGCTAGCCTGGTTTACGAAGTGAATTCCAGATAGGAGTACACACAGAAACCCTGTCTCAGGGGGAAAAAGAAACAACTGAAAACAAATTTCCTGGTGGAGGGGATTAATTTTGTGAGTTCAGAGACTCAAAAGTTGCCAATGTGGCCAGAAAAGGGAAACAGAACCCCCAAACCATAGAAAAGCAACTAAACCTACATGCAACCCAGTTCATGCAGTGTGATATCTAATATAGATACCAGAGAGTATGGAATTGCAGCCCAAGAATGTCAGGAAACTATTAATGGGTTTGAAAACAATGGGGGTAACAATTGATTTTTTTTTTGAGACAGGGTTTCTCCATATAGTTTTGGTGCCTGTCCTGGATCTCACTCTGTAGACCAGGCTAGCCTTGTACTCACAGAGTTCTGTCTGCCTCTGCCTCCCGAGTGCTGGGATTAAAGGCGTATGCCACTACTGCCCGGCTCACAATTGATGTTTTTAAAAATACCTTCAGCAACAGGGCTTTACCATCATGTTGTAGAGAGTAACAAACAGCCAGGGCAGTAGCCTATAATGTTTTGAGGATGGCATCTATGGGGCCCCATATGCCAAAGACTCAAGATAGAACCCCTTCCTGGCACTGGAGGGTCTATTTGGTAGCATAAAATGTCTAGTTGGGGCATTATCTCCCCATTATATGCTAACTCCATTTAAATTCCTTTCATAGTGTATACACCTGCTGGAAAAGGTAAAAGTATTCTCCAGTGAAATGTTACTGGGTATATCAACCACACTCCAAGCCAGGCTTCATTCCCAGGTGCAGGTGACCAACGCAAAATGACTCCAGGGGCCTTTTGCTTTGTTTTGTTTTGGCGGTGTGTGTTGAAGGGGTTCATTTTGTTTTATTTTATTTATTTTTTTGTCTTGTTGGGGTTTTTGTTCAGTTCCTTTCACTTTTATGTTTTGTTTTGGAAGAAATACATATAGAGAGAACATAACATTGAGTTGGGTGAGTAGGGGAGGTAGGGAGGATCTGGAAGGAATTGAGGGAGGAAAAAACACAATCAAGCTATATTATATGAAAACATTTTAATAAAAAATATCACTTTGCAGCAGGACACATGCCAGTAATCCCAGGATTCTGTTGAGCAAAGCAGGAGGTCCCTGTGCTTGAGGTCAGCATGGGCTACATAATGGCATTCAGGCCAGCCTGGGTGGTATGGAGCCCATCGAAAAAGGTAAACAAATATCTATGTATACATGAATGGGCTTGGGATGCTAATCAGTTGGCAGAGTGCTTGTCTAGCATGCATAAAAGCTTGGTTTAGTTCCTCAGACCACATAATGTGGGCATGGTGGTACATGCCTATAATCCTGGAACTCAGGAGGTGGAGACAAGAGAATCAGGAAGTTCAAGGTCATCCCTGGCTATAGAGCAAGTTTAAGATGAGTCTGAGCTTCATGAGACCCTATCTCAACAAAAGTACACACACACACACACACACACACACACACACACACACACACACACACTTTGTTTGTTTCTTGTGGGGAGAATGTAAACAGGAATTCCAAATGCTAAATGGAGCTGCTGAAAGGTGGGAGAGTGTGGGGTGCAACAGGAAGACAGAGAGGCAAGCTCCTGCTTAGTCACTGAATGACACCTTAGTGACAGACCATAATGCCCAAGGGGAGAAGGAGTTTCAAAGGAGGAGAGGTTTCAGTGTGACCGGAAAAGGAAGAAGCACTAAGGAACAAGGCCACTTAGCCCACCTCCAGAGTAGGTTGGGGTGGGGGCAGGGGGTGGGGGGTGGGGGTGGGAGTGGGGGCGATGCATCAGTTCCCACAAACAGCTTTGCTCAAGGAGGCAGCTGTCAGTGAGTGAAGACCTGTCAGCAAGGAGATCAATGCCCAAACCGGATGGTGGGAAGCCCTTTTGTTATCAGGCATCAGCAGCCCATAGCAAAGATCATTCAGAAGCCTTCTCTGATTTAGAGTACTCTCATGTAATTTGAGATAGAAAGAGACACTATAAATTCTGAGGTGAGTGCTGGCAAGATAAGCTGCCGTTCTAAATTAATTTAGGCTCTAGGCTTCCGCCTTTGAAATTCTAATTGGGTTATAAGCCAGCCACCCTTCACAAATCCTTAACTGCTTTTCATCCTTCAACCTACTGTTTCCCTCTAAATGACTCAGCTAGGGCAGTTTGCCTAGGAAAATGGTGGCTTTTGTTTTTTTTTTTTTTTTTTTTTTTTTTTTTACTTACTCCAGCAGTGGCCAGAGAAACAGAAGGCCAAAATGGACTGACTTCAGACCATGCCAAGCCATGCCAAGTGAGAAATATTTACTGCTGCAGTTATAAAGAAGTCTTGTGCATATAATGCCAGCACTTGGGAAGTTGAGGTAGGAGAATTGCTTTGAGTTTGAGGCCAGCCTGGGCTACAGAATGAAGCCCTGTCTCAAAACTTTAAAAAAAAAAAAAAAAGTGTCTTATGGGATGCTTTCTATGTGTTTTTGTTTTCCCGTGGGGCCCAGTGGCTCCTTGTGGAATTGGTAGATGAACCATCTTGGACAGCAAAGCAGACCCATCATCAAAGGTGGTTACCTCCAAGTATGCTTTTGTTGTCCTTTCGGCATTTGGGGGTACAGATAAAGCAGGCACAGCTCCCCATTGTCTCCCTCAGCAGCTTGAGGCGTTCCACAATTGTAGAGACTTCAGCTCAGACCAAACCAGGACTCTCAGCTTCCACACTGAAAATAATTTCAGGAGTAGCCAGTTTACAAAGCAGAGTTGGAGATTTTATTAAAGATATTTTAATGTAGGCTTAAGTATGAAGATTAGGAGAAAGAGGGATGGGTGGTCAGAAGAAGCAACATCTGAGAACATGGGAGTGGACTTCTCAAAGCTGCGTCTCAGAAAGTCGGACAAACTCAACATTGGGTACAGGCTCTTCAAAGGCGAGACATAGATCATTGTTACAAACAGTCATATATAGGGTTCTGGTGGGATTTGAAGTTATTCAATTATCATTAGGTGTTTGGGCTTGCGGCCTGACAGGATTACAATTACTAAAGTAAGAGCCTAGCCCAAAGGGCTGTAGGAAGGTGGGATGCCATGGCTTTACTATAAACAAAGTTTTGTTTGAGATTCTCAGGCAACGCATGGAGAGGAATGAGGCTCTCTCTACCCAAGCTCCTATACATCCAGTACTGTTTTAACATCAAATGTCTACATATCAAAGGAATATTAAGTCTTATGCAGGCAGCCTTTGCAGCAAATGTTGTTAATTGTGCTGGAATCCTTGCCTCTCAGCTGCCAAGAGCCTTTCTCAGAGCCTGGGATAACGGGCTCTGTCCCTTCGCAGGTCCCCATAATTCCTGTTTTGCTTTCCTGCCTCAGTTCCATGAATCAAACCACAGCATGCATGTCTTGCCAAAAGGATCCAGCGGCGGCTCTTGAGTGGGGCCTCCAGTCATCTGTGTGCCCACAGCAACCTGTTCACGCCCAGCCCCCTCTCTCTGCCGTACCTGCTCGCAGAAGGGCTGGCCTGCCAGCTCTTCAGAGATTCCTTGCTGGGAGCAAAGCTGCATGACAGAGAGCACCTGGACTGCAGAGTCAGGCAGCTCCCCAGAGGGTAGCCCTGCCTAAGCTTGGAGGGGATTGGAGACTGGGACTGGAGGAGGCAGCCGAGAAAACGGTGTCTTTCTCCCCAATGCTCTGGAGCCTGCTGCAAGCTAGGCAGGCTGCCATGGCCAGATGGCCTATTATTCACCAGACTTCGGTTCACCTGAGCCTCTTTCCCCTGCTGAGCTGCAGCAGGCTGGCCACCGTCAATGTTTAAGCCTATGTTTAGATTTTGGGAGGGTTCAGAAAGGCTGTCTGCAGAAAGACAATCCAATGCATAGCTTTCTGGCTGGATTATTGAATATGCTCATCTCCTGGGTCCACCTGACCTACCAGCATGATCCCTGTCTGATCCGGGATGAAACACAGCAGTGTCTTAGTGGTAGGAGTTAGGGACAAGGTAGCCCTATTCCATAGGCAGGTAGTCAGGGTTACAGGCCCCAGGAAAACAAAAATGTCTGCATGTCCCGGCAGGACATGCAGCTCTGAGAGCACCAAGGTTTCATCAGAAACCCTGACCAATCAAGGGAGCTTGGCAACTGAAATCCAAAAAGTCTGGCTCATCAAAACAGCAGCTAACCAAAAGCCCTTGCCTTTTACATTCCAGCTCTTCCTTTTTCCTACCTGTGGGCTTCCCAGGGGCGGCATGCTTTCACCGGGCCCATCAGCCAATCAGATCTCCCTGCCACATTCAAATTCACCAAGCAGATTTATACCAGCTCAGGGCTTCATTTACATGTGGGAGGAACCAAAATGGCCTGTTGCCAGGATGTCAAAGAACCTCTGATCCAGAATGCTACTTGGCAACTCATTTTCAAGTCCCCTTTCTCCTACAGAGTGCTGTTTCTTCTCCGTAAATTTTGTTTGCTAGCTCTTCCTATGCTCTCTTTCCTTGTCTTCTTCGTGAGCTAACAAAACGGGCTCTGACACAAGGAACAGACATTAGCCTCAACTCTTACAGCTGTGTGGGACACACTGTAGTAGTTACTTGTCTCTTCTACAACAAAAAATACCTGACACAACAGTTTAAGGGAGGAACACTTTCTTTGGGCTTCGAATGTGAAGGTACTGTCCACCCTGATGGAAAAGTCATGGCTCAACGAGGACTCCAGTGCAAACTGTAGGATCTCCTCAATTCACACAGGAAAGACATCTTTAGCAGATTCTTCACATAGCGTTAGTACCTCCCAGACATTACTGTGTGTTTCAGAAGCACCTGGTGAGTTTAGATAAATAGAAGCTCCATGGATTCTGGTTTGGTCCATTGGAGCAAAGCCTAGGATGCTGCACAGTTTTGTCAACTTGATACAAGCTAAAGTAATCAGAGAGGACCGCAATTTAAAAAACACACCTCCATAAGATCAGGCTGTAGGCAAACCTGTAGGCCATTTTCTTAATTAGTGACTGATATTTGGGTAGGTAGCCCATTGTGGGTGGTGCCATCCCTGGCTGGTGGTCCTGGGTTCTGTAAAGAAGCAGACTGAGCAAGCCATGAGAAGCAAGTAAGCAACCCTCCTCCATGGTTTCTGCATCAGCTCCTGCCTCCAAGTTCTTGCCCTCCTTAAGTCCTGACTTCTCCAAGTTGCATTGGTCATGGAGTTTCATTACAGCAATAGTAACCCTAACTAAAACACCTAGTGACTGGGATTTCTAACACAGTCATTCAAATGTGTTGTGAGGTATTTGATTGCACTGTATAAAGACATGTCACTGTGATTAATAAAAAAGCTAAATGGCCAATAGCTAGGCAGGAGGTATAGATGGGACTTCTGGACAGAGAGAGCTCTGGGAAGAAGAAAAGAGGAGTCGCTAGTCAGTTATAAAGGAAGCAGAACATGCAGGAGGAGAGGAAAAGCCACAAGTCATGTGACAGCACGTAGATGAATAGAAATGGGTTCATTTAAGTTATAAGAGCTAGTCAGAAACAAGCCTAAGCTAAGGCCGAGCTTCAATAATTAATAAGAAGTCTCTGTGTCATTATTTGGGAGCGGGTGGTACAGAGAAAGACTTGCTACACAGATCTTCCTCAGTTCATGACTAATTCAGGAAGTAGTCCCCAAGTGGGTTCATGGATGGTCTCAGGAACTTAACAGACTTCTGACATTCTCTGCAAATTGTATTGGTATTTGTTTCTTGGTAGACACTCACAATAGAGAGAGGCTCTTCTCTAATAGAGTAGCCAGACTACACTGTGTGTTCCGTGAGAAGAAAGAACAGACATTGATCAGCCAAAGGCCAGTGGGTCTCCAGGGGGAAAGCTGCCTATAAGAGGTGAAGCTGTTACCAACCTGAAAGAATGTTCCTGCCCAGAAAGCAAGAGCTGAGATCTTAACGACCAAATGACAGTTTCCCCTCAGCACACTCCACTATGAAAAAGAATCCAGTCAAACCGTCTTTATTAGCTGCCTATTTATGTGGAAGTCAGGGCTTTATAAAGCCACTTTCCTTTTCAAAGGTACTTCTCCTCAAGCTAAGATGTATTTTGCTTGTAGTTTGAGAGAAGAAAGGAAGGAGGGAATAGAAGTGTTTTAATCTACATATAGAAAACAGTAAAGACGACTATATGTGTGATAGTCCCTCCTTCCCTCTCTCTCAAACACACACACACACACACACAGAGAGAGAGAGAGAGAGAGAGAGAGAGAGAGAGAGAGAGAGAGAGTATTGATGTTAAAATGACTGACGACACAGATCATTTGAAAGTTCTGTGAACAAGTATCACTTTCCTCACCAATCACTGTATGTTTACAGCTCCATTCTGGAACTTTTCATCTTTCAAATGTTCCTGTCAGAATTCAAATATGCTCTGGGCTAGGAATGTGAACTCACTGGTGCATACCTTACTTGGTATGTGTGATGCCCTGGCTTTGAGCCCAAGCACTTTAAAAACAAAAGATTTTTTAAAAAATGGACTTTTAACATGGACCCACAAATATCCCTAAATTGTGAGAATTGTTTTAGTATGTCTTCAGATTATCTGAACAAGTTTAAATGCATGCCTATGCTTCTGTCTGTTTGCAAAGTCTGGTTCCTTCAGTCCAGGGAATCTGCATTTTAAACAAGACCCCCCCCCAGAGGTTATCCTTAGACTACACTTTAAGACACCATACTCCTAGTATTAGGGACAACTCACTATCTGAATGTATGCTTAGCATATGTGAAATCTGAGTTTCAATCCCTGAGGTGCACAGCATATATACACACACCCCAAATCATGAAACTCCCACAAAACCCTGTGACTCTTTAGGTAGGTTATGAATTCCTTAAAGGTAGAGACAAAGTTATAGGTATGTTACATATGAATCTATTTCCAGGCATTGGGTGTTGCAGAATATTACTTTAACTATGTAAAGATGGATTGCATTTGTTTATGCTGCATTTGTTTAATTACGTAAAAATGTGGTGCTATTACCTTGTCTGACTAAGGCATCTGATTGGTCTAATAAAAAGCTGAAAAGCCAATAGCTAGACAGTGGAGAGATGGGTGGGGCTGGCAGGCAGAGAGAATAAGGAGGATGAAGAATTTAGGCTCCGGAGAATGAAAGGGAGAGAGAGAACAAGGGATAAAGAGAGGGAGATGCCGGGGCCAGCCAGCTAGGCATCCTCCAGCCATCCAGAGTAGGACATACAGAATGAAAGAAAGGTGAAAAAAAACAAAACCAACTCTGAGGCAAAACATAGATGAAGAGAAACAGGTTAAATTAAGTTAAAAAGCTAGTGGGACAAACATAAAATAAGGCCGAGCATTCATAACTAATAATAAGTCTGAAACTTCCCCAAGATACAGAGACAGGAAAGAATCCTCAGTGCCCATCTTTGTATGTGCCAGCTGAGAAATGAGAGAACTTACTAAGTGTACCATGGCTGAACCGTAAGACTTTTAAGCTAGAGAAAAATATTTGCAACTTATACCACATAAAGCTAATGTCTTGGGTTGGGATGTAGCTCAGGGTTAGAGCGCTTGCATAGCATACCCAAAGCACAACATTCAATCCCCAGTACTGCATGCAAACTGAACACGGCACCACACATCTGTAATTCCATCACTCACTAGGTCAGGAGGGTCAGAAGTTCACTATCATCCTGGGCTACATAGTGAATTCAAGGCCAATTTGACACCATTAGTTACCATCTCAAAAGACCCACAAGAACAACAAAGAATTTTAAAGAGCTACTAAAAAATAATAGGGGGTGGGGAATAGACCAAACACCACGGCAAGAAAAAATAATGGGGGGTGGGATTGAAAAAACAGGTCTCAGGCCGAGCGGTGGTGGCGCACGCCTTTAATCCCAGCACTCAGGAGGCAGAGGCAGGTGGATCTCTGTGAGTTCAAGGCCAGCCTGGACTACCAAGTGAGTTCCAGGAAAGGCGCAAAGCTACACAGAGAAACCCTGCCTCGAAAAAAAAAAAAATAGGTCTCAGAAAAGAAAATGTAAATGAATCTTAAATGTATGAAAAGATGGTTAATTTTGCTCATTATGAGAAAAGTTAAAAACATTATCAAATGAAATATTGATATCTCTTTTCTTTTTCTTTTTCTCCCATCCTTTCTTTTGACACAAGGCCTTGTACTCACTCACTGAGCTATAGTCACAGTCTCTACAATCTCACTTTTCATGCATCTAATTGAAGAATTTGGTAACATATTCTGACATTAGGTTTCTTGGCAATGCGGATACATATAAACACACAGAATTAGACATTACATTATCCAGAAGGAAAGCTTATTTTTTTTTAAAGACTTATTTATATGAATGCTCTTTCATTCAGTATGTATACCTGAATGCCAGTAGAGGGAATCAGATCCCATTATAGGTAGTTGTGAGCCACCATGTGGTTGCTGAGAATTGAATGAGCAGCCAGTGCTCTTAACCACTGAGCCATGCCATCAACCTGGAAAGCTTATTTTTTATTCATACTCTGGGATCTTTTGCACCATTTGTATGTGTTACCCATTGGAAATAAGTAAAATGCTTCAAAACGTAAATGAAAGTAAGCAAGCAGGCTCTGGTTGGATGTGAAGTGTGAGTTAGTACAATGCTAACTAGAAAACAAAGTCTCATCTCAACAACGTGGTCCTCTATGGGAAAGGCTAGACCATATTGATGTCACTGAAGTACAGCTTCTGGCTTACAACCAGACACACTGGTTACTCCAAGTCATTTGACGGGTATATCATCTTCTTCAATGGGATTGCTAGCCCTTAGTCCACAGGCAGTGAGACCTTTAAGGAAGCAGTTCCTCACCATCCTCTCCACACACTATTACCTAGTTCTTGTTCCGGGGCCAAGTTCACAAGGCAACTCCAAAGAAACATTCCAAGTCCCTGGATTGAACCCCTATGGGTTACAGCTCATTTCATTTCTCTTTGCTCCTACAGCATTCTCCCTAAAGTGTTCTCGCAGCATTTGCTCCTATCTATGGAACTGTTTCGCTTTTGTTTGTTTGTTTGTTTTTATATTTTGTATGTGTGCCTATCCGTGTGTGTACCACTTGCATGCAGTGCCCATGGAGGTCAGAAGAAAGCATCAGCTCTGGAGCTGGAGTTACAGGTGGTTGTAAACTGACTTACAATCTGCTGAGCTATCTTTCCAGCCCAGGGGTTAGGCATTAATTTGCATCTCATCCACTCCCACTAGATAAAAGAAAACATTTTGCTAGGGCACTCCTTCATTCATCTGTGCTGGGCCGTACCAGTACCCATGCAACACCCAGCAGGTGGGAGCTGCCCGATGAATATGGATGATAAACAACACAGGCGATACTGCTAGCAGCACAGGGCAGGAATGTGTTCTAGATTCCACCACAAATAACTTCATTGGGCAACCTTCCTGGTGAATTACTTCATTCCCTCAGATGTTGGAAGGAATGTCCCTAAGCAGCCAGCCCTTAGCCGACTCAGCACATGCCCCACATTTCTTCGCTGTCCTTTTTGGATCCCTCAGGCCTACATGAGAGCTGATACTCTCGTGCATACCTTCCTTCCTTGCCAACCCATAGCAGGCCTCAGTGATCATGCATACACATTTCTCCACTGAGCCAAACGCACTTTCAAAACTCTCTTAAGACAGCAGCGAACTCCCATTCAGCTAGGATTGGTACACCAAGTGAAACTTGTTTGTGATCCTAGACAGAGAGAGGATTCCTACCCCTTGGGGAGGAACAGACTCCTAGCATGTTACAGAAAGTCTCTTGGGGACCATGGGATTCTAGATGTGTTACACATGTGATTGTGCCACTTAGGAACACTGGACACTGATGGGCAAGTCTACTGGCCTTACTAGAGTTCAGCTCTAATGAACGATGGTGAGCAAGCTTGCTCTACTGCTAAGAGAGGCAGACTGACTTCAGTAAACAGAAACTCAACCTGGCAGAAGCCGTAAAGTCACCAGGCACCACTCCATCTTTATTTCTCCCACTTTCCTAACCTAACAAAACTGCCTTTGACTTTGAGGAAGTAGAAGAAAAAGGGAATCAGGCTTCTACTCAGATTCATGTTTCAAACCAGGACCACTAGAGCATGCCGTAAAATCAGGCCACTCGGGTGGGTGGTCTCAAACTATGACAGATGTTTCCTCTTCCTTTTAACTCCCTTCCTTCTACTGACAAACACAGAGACAGGCATGTAAACAGATATACATATGCACGCACGCACGCTCACACACACACACACACACACACACACACACTGCTGAAGCAAACCCCGTACTGACTAGGAACAAAAGGACGGAGGAAGAGCATGGAATGGCAGGTTTAAATCTTCTTCCTAAACCTGGGCAATTTTCCCCTGAGAACAGATCTGGGGACCTGTGTAATACAAGGTACATATGTGTTGGGGTGAGGGTTAGAGTCGATGTGAGAAAGCACAGGTTGGGAGTGATGTTTTTATGGCGATTAACAGAAGGTGTGTGGTCTCCAAGCATGTCACTAGATCTCACCTTATTTGGAAGAGCCACCTGCTGTCTTCCACACAAAGCTCCTTCCCATTTTCCAGCTCTATTTTCAGTTGGAGGTGGGAGTGGGGAAAGGGAGGATGCAGGATGGAACATGTGGGGATGATTTCTTTACCCATTTCTTTTCTCTTTTTCCCTTGACGAGTTTAGGTGGCAACATGGGATGCCAGCTAATGCAGAAATACCGATTCAAGGGTGATTACTGAACCATTACTAAGAAGGCTTAAGTAACAATGGACACAAAGCATTTTTTTCTCAGTCTTTTCTATTTTACCTTTTGTTTCTGTTTTTGTAGTGCAAGGGACTAAATCCAGGGCCTGTGGATTGCCAGGAAAACACTTTACCACTGAGTTACCTACCCTCGGCCCTGGTTCTTTTGAATTGCTTTAAGTGGGTGGTAGATGATTCCTCCAAGTGAGCAATTTGGAAACAGAGCTGAAGGCCAGCTCTCTGGCTTTTGCCCACATATTATTAGTCAGTAAATTCTGTCCACAGTTGGTTCCCTCCCTCAATGTGTCCTTGCTCTCTCTGTGCTTCTCTGTGTTGAGAAAGGAACTGCAATATGTTAATTCCAACTGAGGTGTAGCTTGGGAAGGCTGAATGTATCACCTCTTCCAGGGAGATTTGCATTTTAATAAAAACTAGTACTTCTTCAATCACTGGAATTCACAGAGGAGGGGAACTACTCAGGCATATTCTAGTGAGCAAAGATGTTTTCTCCATCCCTTGAGCAAAGGAGGTTTCTGCTTCTGTTTCATCACCCACATCACGGGAATGATTGCATTATTAGTACCCTAGCCATGACATGATGATTGAATAAAATAATTAACAACTATAAAAGAATTTAGCAGGGTTTGGCATATCAGAGCTCCACAAAGATTAGATCTTTATTTCCCTTTCAATTTTTATTTTCTATTCTGCTCATGATTAAACCTGGAATCCTTGTGCATGCTAAGTATATGCTCTACCACTGAGCTTCTCTCCACCCAGATGTTTATCTTATACGACTTGTTCATGATGCCAGCCCTGACAAAACCCATATCCTTGCCCTATATGCTGATAGGCCTGGACTACCGAGTGTAAGCTGCATCTCCAAGAGCACAATGAGCTAGAGAAGGTCTAGAGAAGTAATCATCTTGGAATCAAGGGCTGTGAAATCACAGAGCCTTCAAAAGATTGCTTTTCTTTAGTGGAAAAAGGTAGAGAGGATGCCATGAAAATTCGCTATTTAATGCATGTAGGAAACAGTATAATATACTGCTTAAGGATTTAAGAGTCTGGAGTTTGAATCCTGACTGCTCTACTTACCAGATTTTATTTCAGATTTTTTTATGTGTATGTGTGTATCTCTCCCTGTATATGTATAAACCACATATGTACAAGTTCCCTTGGAAGCCAGAAGAGGGCACTTGATCTTCTAGAGTTGGTGTTATACATAGTTGTAAGATGCCTGCTCTTAATTACTGAGCCATCTCTGCAGCCCCTACTTACTAGCTTTTTGACCTTAGAGATGTCATTGACCATTTCTGAGCCTCAGTTTCTACAACTTCAATGGTCGCATCAAAACCTTAAGGGTTAAATAAGACTTGAATGTAAACTGTACAGCCCAGACTCTTGGACATGTGTGTTTAAAAAGTTTTAGATTGGCTGGGCCTGATGATGCACAATTTCAATTCCAACACTCAGAAGGCAGAGGCTACAAAGTGAGAACCTGTCTCAATTCCACCCCACAAAAATATGTAACCATGGTTGGAGAGATGGCTCCATGGTTAAAAGTAGTCTACTCTTCCAGAGAATCTTAGTTTGATTTCCAGCTCCCACGTGGCAGCTGACAACATCTGTAATTCCAGTTCTAGATACTGAGGGATAACTTAAAAACCACAATATACTGGATAAAATTCTTAGTTATTGGGCCAAGTGTGGTGGCACACATTTTTAATCCAGACACGTGGGAGGCTGAGGCAGGTGCATTTGTGTGAGTCAAGGCCACATTGATCTTCTACTATGTAGTGATACCCTGTTTTAAAATACAAACATCTTCATAATTTTCCCTTAGCTAGATGAACAGTAACATAGGAAGCACTTAGGCATTCGTTTTTTAATTTTTAAAAGACTTATTTAATGTGTGTATGTATTTAGTTTACATGTATGTATATTTGTGCATCATGTAAGTTCCTGGTGCCCATAGAGGTCAGAAGAGGGCATTAGATCCCCTGGGATTGGAGTTATATATGGTTATAAGCTACCATGTGGTTACTAGAAATCAATCCCAGGTCCACTGGAAGAACAAGTGCTTTAAACCACTGAGCCATATCTCTAGTCCAGGGGATCCAGTTTCAAAAGTTATTTGTTTATTTGTTTTTTATTTTTATGTACACAGTTGTTTTGCCTCTATATTAGTTACTTTTCTGTTGCTGTGATAAAACAGCATGACCAAGGCAACTTATGAAAGAAAGCATTTAATGCTGGGCGCACGCCTTTAATCCCAGCACATGGGAGGCTGAGGCAGGTGGATCTCTGTGAATTTGAAGCCAGCCTGGTCTACAAAGCGAGTTCCAGGAAAGACACAAAGATACACAGAGAAACCCTGTCTCAAAAAAAACCCAAAAAACAAAAACAAAAAAAAAGAAAGAAATAAAAGAAAGCATTTAATTAGGCTTAAAATTTTAGAGGGTTGAGTCCATCATTGTATGGCAGCAAGCAGCAAGAATGTTGGCTAGAGCATCTGAGAGCTCATATCTTGATCCACAGCAGGAGACAGAAAGAACTAAGTATAAGTGGTGCCAGTCTTTTAAAATCCCAAAGCCCACTTCCAGTGACACACCTCCTCCAACAAGGCTACATCTTCTAATCCTTCCCAAGGAGTTCCACTAACTGAGGACCATTTGCATTTAAACCACCATAGTCTACATGTGTGTTTATATGCCACAGTGCATGCCTGATGTTGACAGAGACCTGAAGAGGGTATCAGATCCCCTAGAACTGGAGTTACAGATGTTTCTTAACACCATATATGTTCTGGAATTGAACTGGGGTCAACTTGAAGAATAGCCAGTGCTTTTAACTGCTGAACCATCGCTGTAGCTTCACATCTGTGGTTTTTGAGGGTGATGTCTATGAGGTAGTGTATCTTACCTATGCTGTTTCCTGGCCTTGCTTTACCTGGTTAAGCTCATCTTTAGTGTCATCTTGATACTGCTTTCTCAGAAAAGACTTTGCTGCTTGTAGCTTGAGTTTTCCTGTGTCTACCAGGCTCCTGCAGTTGCTCAGACCCAAGTAAACACACAGAGACTTATATTACTTATAAACTGTTTAAACTGTTTATTACTTATAAACTGTATGGCTGTGGCAGGCTTCTTGCTATCTAGTTCTTATATCTTAAATGAACCCATTTCTATAATCTATACCTTGCCATGTGGCTTATGGCTTACTGGTATCTTTACATCTTCTCATGGCGGTGGCGGCTGGCAGCATTTCCTGACTTCCCAGAATTCTCCTCTCTGCTTATCCCACCTATACTATACTTCCTGCCTGGCTACTGGCCAATCAGCATTTTATTTATCAATCAATCAGAGCAACCCATTCACAGCACACAGAAAGACATCCCCAGCAACGGATAACCCAGAAAGACTCCATCATTTGGTGAAATATTTGTCTTCTATCCTAATTAGAATAATTTTATGAGTCTTTCATATAGTCATATTCACTAGCACAGGGGCAGTGACCTGTGGCTTAAATCCATCCCATTTTATTTTGTAAAACAAAAATGTACTCACACACAGCTATAGCTGTTAATCTACATATCATCCATGTCTTATTTCATGCTATAATAGTAGATTTGAGAAGTTTAATTTTTAAAAGATCATATGGACTAAAAACTAAAAGTAATTATTATGTGTCCTTCTATGGAAAATGTTTGTCAAGCCCTGGCTAGCACAAAGATATTCAACAGATAATTATTTTATGAACATCTATTATTTATGTGTTTAACATTTACAGTAGCACTCACTACTGTCAAACACTGTTCTAAGTGCCTTATACATATTAATTCATTTCTTATAACAACCTGATAACTATTTTCATGTTAGGAGAGATAATGGGAGATAGAGATATTTAGTAATGTTACACAATATCACAGATGTTGTAAAGGTTATAAAACTCAGGCATTCATCAGATATAATGCACCATGCCTGTAATTATAACACATGGGAAGTGGAGACAGAAAGATTGGGAGTTTCAGGACAGCCTTGGGTCATAGCAAGGTTGAAGGTAGTCTAGGCTATGTGAGAGCCCATCTCAATGAAGAGAAAAGAAAAGGGCAAGTACAATACCACATTTGACAGTCCAAGGCTGGAGGACCAGGACTTCAAGGTCATACTTGACAATGTAGTGAGTTCAAGGACAATCTGGGACACATGAGATCCTGTCTAAAACCAAACAAAACAAAATTCATGGATGTTTAGTGAGGCTCCAGAATCCATGCAGTCAATTATGTGTAAACAGACCATGATCTGGCATAGTTGTTCTGATGTTCTCACGAGAGACTTGCTCAGTGGTTTGGGGGGGGGGCGGGGAAGAAGGATTGATGTGGTCAAAGCAGCAAAAGAGAGAAGACAGCTACCTGCACACAGCCCCTAGCACTTGACTAATGTCAAGAAGATGTTTAAAATTGTCAAAGTCAGCCGGGTGGTGGTGGGGCATGCCTTTATTCCCAGCACTTGGGAGTCAGAGATAGGCGGATCTCTGTGAGTTCAAGGCCAGCCTGGGCTTCAGAGTGAGTTCCAGGAAAGGCGCAAAGCTACACAGAGAAACCCTGTGTCAAAAATAAATAAATAAATAAATAAATAAATAAATAAATAAATAAATAAATAAATAAATAAATGTAGTGGTATTGTGTTCCACGAAATATTGTGCACCCTAATAAACTTATCTGGTGTCAGAGAACAGAACAGCCACAATATTAAACATAGAGGTTAGGCAGTGGTAGCACATGCCTTTAATCCTAGAATTCCAGAGGCAGAGATCCATCTGGATTTCTGTGAGTTGAAGGCCACACTGGAAACAGCCAAGCATGGTGACTCACACCTTTCATCCCAGGAAGTAATGGCAGGAGGCAGAAAGGTATTCAAGGCATGAGGATGAGGAACTATAGCCTTGGTTAAGCTTTCAGGCTTTCAAGAAGTAGTTCAGCTGAGATCCATTTGGATGAGGACTCAGAGGTTTCCAGTCTGAGGAAACAGGATCAGCTGAGGAATTGGTGAAGTGAGGAAGCTGTGGCTTGTTCTGCTTCTCTGATCTTCCAGTGTTTACCCGAATACCCAGCTCCAGGTGTGTTTTATTAATAAGATCTTTTAAGATTCATGTTACAAATAAATAAATAAAATGGTCAAATTAGAGCACAATCAGGCTTTCCACAAAGCTGCTGGAACTAAGTACATCTTCAGCCAAAGCTGCTGGAACTAAGTACATCTGCCAAACCAAGTTGGGGCTGTTATTATCTACTTACCTGTGATTGGTTAGCACAGTTGATAAAAACTTTGGGTCACTCTGAGAGTATACCAGCTTCTTCTAACTATCCTTTCTTCTGCTATAGCTCGCTATCATCAATGTCTCTAATCATAAAAGGGGACAGTAACAAATGACTGGTTTGGGACAAATTTGCCCCCTCTTCTGAAAAAAACAAACAAACAAACAAACAAACAGGCCCAGGAAATACAGAGGTTGTGCTAAGCACTCCCTCTTCCTGTTCCTGTACTGGTTAGGTTATATCCCAGCTGTGAGCAGGGAAAGCAACAAATGCTATTCAATGCAGTTATGGAGCCAACATCCTATCCTGGATCGTGAATAAGTCCTTGCTCTTGGCTTGGCTTTTTTATTGCATAATAGAATTGTTTGTTAAGAATTAGGAGACTGCTGGGTGGTGGTGGCGCACGCCTTTAATCCCAGCACTTGGGAGGCAGAGGCAGAGGCAGGTGGATCTCTGTGAGTTTGATGCTAGCCTGGTCTACAGATTGAGTTTCAGGACAGCCAGGACTGTTTCACAGAGAAATCCTGTTCCAAAAAAAAAAAAAAAAAAAAAAAAAAGAATTAGGAGGCCTTCATGTGACTGTGTGAAAGGGGCCAGCAGATGCACAAAGCTCTGAAAGGTATGAAGAGTCAGTGCTCCTCTTCTTAGCAGGGCTACAACATCCCGGGATTCTATATTGATATTGGGATCATGGTACTGGGAATTGGGCCAGAACACACTGAGAACTTCTGAGCTTGAAGACAAAGAAGAGTCAAAAGTCACCAATCAGGAGGAAGCTGAAGATGAGATGTAGGTAAACAGTCCAACAGAAACACCATTGTCAATGAGTACACCAAAGGGACAGAACTGGGTCAGGTCTCTGCAAAACCAGTCACAAAAACAAAACAAGAACTCAAAAAAAAACCAAAACTTCACTACATGGTGAGACCCTGTCTTAAACAAAACAAAACAAAAAGAAGCAAACAAAACCTTTCAGGAACAGAGGCCAGAGCAGTCCTTTGACAGTGTTGCAGAAGCCCTTTATGGGTCTCTTGGCCTTCCCTTTGAGCAAGATTCCCTCGCCATCACTAGTATCACCAAAAGGAAGTGGCACAGTGAAGTAAAGAAAAGTATAGACTCGAGCATCTGACTGTCATCCTCGATCACCAATGAGTCTTGCTTGTCAGCTGTGTGACTGCTGGGTGGTTACTGAATTTACCTTCATAATTATTTCTACATATGCAAAAGGTAAGCAATGCAATTTATGTCCACTGTATTGGCTTAGTTAGCAAGAAGCAAATGAAGTATACATAAATGAAATACTTTTTAGTGTTATCTCTTTTTTTTTTGTTCATATGTGTACCTGTGTGGGTTTATGTTCATTCACATAGGAGCCCAGGGAGACTAGAAGAGGGTGCTGGATTCCCTGAAACTGAAGTTACAGGAGGTGGTTGTGAGCCACCAGGTGGGTGGGTGTTGGAAATTGAATCTGGGTCCTATACAAGGGTAGTAGGTTTTATTAAATGCTGACTCATCCTTTCAGCCCCTAGCATTATTTTTTAAAGGCCATTAAAAGGTAAATGTAAACCAACTCCAAGCATACTACTCATACTCATGAAATCCCTAATCAGGTGTCCTGAGCACAAGGCTAGGGTGGTATTATGCCACTGTTCCTGTGGCTAGCTTTGCAAAGGCCACCACTGCTCTGTCCAGCTGGCAGCAGGGTGCAGGCAAGTGAAATCTGTCCTTGATCCTGTCTTTCCAAGAGGATTTTCTGTTTCCCAACAACATGTATTCATCTAAGTATGCAGACCGTGCTAACCTGAGCTTGTGGAGAGAAAAGCTGCTGACACTGACATACAAATAGAACTGCTGGAGCATTGTCTCCCACTGCCAAGAACCATCAGAAACGCTGGGGAAGGGAGCTCAGCTGATAGAGTGCTTCCCTAGCATGTATGGAACCCTGGATTCCATCCAGCATGATGGCATGCGCTCATAATCCCAGCATTTGAGAGGTAGTAGCAGGAGAATCAGAAATTTAAAGTCATTATTTCCTATATAATTGAGTTCTAGGCCAGTCTGGGGATGATGGTTTGAATGAGAATTGTAGCAGGAATTTTAAAAGTTCTTATTCATAAAATCAAACCTGAGGCGAGTTATTGGGGTCCATGCTGGTAGATCAGAGAGACAGAACAAGCCACAGCCATCTCACCTTGCCAATTCCTCAGGTGGTCCTGTTTCCTCAGACTGGAAGCTTCTGTGTCCTCATCCCAATGGCTCTCAGCTGAACTGCTGCTCCAAAGCCTGAAGCTTAACTAGCCAAAATACTTAACCAGCCAAATGCCGCTAGTTTCTGGTCCTCACGCCTTATATATCTTCCTGTTTTCTACCACCACTCCCTGGGATTAAAGGCTGGCTTTCTGGGATTAAAGGCGTGTCACCATGCTTGGCTATTTCCAATGTGGCCTTGAACTCACAGAGATCCAGAGGGATTTCTATCTCTGGAATGCTAGGATTAAAGGTGTGAGTGCCACCATTTTCTAGCCTTTGTATCTAGTGGCTGTCTGTTCTCTGACCCCAGATAAATTTATTAGAATACACAATACCACCACATCTCCTCTCTTTTTGTCTAAAATTAAAAAAAGCTTATAACTAATACAAGAAAAAACTATCCAATAAGTATATACAATATATACAGCCAAAAATTACATTAATGATGTCTAGTCCATTAACATTTGACAGATTCAGATAAAAACTCCATTATATATAGTAACAATGTCCAGTCCAGTAACATCTGATAAACTCAGACCAAAAAGTTTTCATTACTTATCTTATTTAAAACAAGTAGTTCCTTTTTAAAAGTAGATTCCATAGTCTCCCTTTTTTTTCTTATCATATCCATATTTTTCTCTTTTTTCTTTTCATAATAGATTCATTAGTCTACCTTTTGTCATTTTTATATCTTCCCCTTTTTCTTCAGTGTAGATTCAGTGATCTACCTATTTATCCTATTATTTCTTTATCTTTTTTCTCAGAGTAGATTCGATGATCTATCTCATATCTATATTCTCTTTTTCTTTTTGCTTTCTAGGGGTAAAGATATCTTTAGGGAATCTTGAAAAGAAAATTTTGTGATTAATCATCAAGTCCTGTATCGTTTGTCCAGTCTCTGCATAATAGGAAAGTTCAGGGCTTGTCACAAGTCCTTGCTCAAGTAAGTAGTCTGTCAGGCTGGATCATCTCAACTAGTCCTCTCGAAATTGTCCTGACCAGTTTGTAGTCCAAAGCCGATTTTTCCGTGGTGTTAATCAGCTTAATGGCTTTATCATAGTCCATGTGGAATCATCTTTGTGGATCCTGTCATCTTTTTGAAGATTTCAAAGTCACTGTTAGGCATGGTCATGGTTCCTGCAGATTTTTTTTTTTTTTTTTTTTTTGCCTCCTTTGTGGTTTGGAGCAATCACAGTCTGATAAATGTCTGTCTCTCGGAACCATGAACATTCTTCCCTAGAACAGAAAATCTTCACAACAATTTCTCCCCACCGTTTGTCATGCCAAACTTTTCCAAACTGACCTTTGCCGATGCTTTCTTGTAACACGATGGTCCTGGCAATTCTTCTCTGAACCAGCAGCAGTAAACCCTTTGTCCCAGGTAGCAGCATCACCGCAGTCACCAACATGATGAGAAGGAGCTGGCAACGTGGAGCAGTAGCCACTGCTTCCATGGTCCCACCACTGTTTGTGGTTCAGTCCAGGCCAAAGCTTCTCCCAAGCCTCCTAGGCTGGCCTCAAACTCGGGATCTTCCTGCCTCTGTCTCCTTCAGCAAATCCTACCGGCGTGTGCCACCACCACAGGCTGAGTGTAGCTTGGGCCTGAGCTGGGGCTCACAAGGCCACAGGCAAACAGCTTTTTCATGAATTCGTAACACGAACGTTGGGCGCCAGATGTAGCAGGAATTTTTTTTTTTTTTTTTTTTTTTTTTTCTTTTTTTTTTTTTGGTTTTTCGAGACAGGGTTTCTCTGTGTAGCTTTGCGCCTTTCCTGGAGCTCACTTGGTAGCCCAGGCTGGCCTCGAACTCACAGAGATCCGCCTGGCTCTGCCTCCCGAGTGCTGGGATTAAAGGCGTGCGCCACCACCGCCCGGCATGTAGCAGGAATTTTAAAAGTTCTTATTCATAAAATCAAACCTGAGGCGAGTTATTGGGGTCCATGCTGGTAGATCAGAGAGACAGAACAAGCCACAGCCATCTCACCTTGCCAATTCCTCAGGTGGTCCTGTTCCTCAGACTGGAAGCTTCTGTGTCCTCATCCCAATGGCTCTCAGCTGAACTGCTGCTCCAAAGCCTGAAGCTTAACTAGCCAAAATACTTAACCAGCCAAATGCCGCTAGTTTCTGGTCCTCACGCCTTATATATCTTCCTGTTTTCTACCACCACTCCCTGGGATTAAAGGCTGGCTTTCTGGGATTAAAGGCGTGTCACCATGCTTGGCTATTTCCAATGTGGCCTTGAACTCACAGAGATCCAGAGGGATTTCTATCTCTGGAATGCTAGGATTAAAGGTGTGAGTGCCACCATTTTCTAGCCTTTGTATCTAGTGGCTGTCTGTTCGACCCAGATAAATTTATTAGAATACACAATACCACCACAGAGAATGGCCTTCATAGGCTCATATATTTGAATACTTGGTTCCAAGTTGGTGGAACTGTTTAGGAAGGATTAGGAGGGGTGGCCTTGTTGGAGGAGGTATGTCACTAGGGGTGGGCTTTGAGGTTTCAATAGCCCTTGCCATTCCCAGTTAGTTCTCTCCTTGCCCCCAACTTGCAGATAAGATGTAAGCGCTGAGCTACTGTTCAAGTGCCATGCCCGCCTGTCTGCTGCCATACTCTCCACCATGATCATGGACTCATCCTCTGAAACTGTAAGCAAACCCCCAAATTAAATGCTTTCTTTTATATGTTGCCTTGGTTATAGTGTCTCTTTGCTGCAAGAAAAGTAACTAAGACACTGGGTAACATGAAATCCTGTCTTAAAAATTAAAACCAAAAAAATCTTTCAGGATTTCCCCAAGAAGGAATATCCCTAGGAGGTATAAGAAAATGGAAGGTGTGGATCTGCAAGACTTGTAATTCCAGAGTGGTGGGAGAGATTGGGTCAGAAACTGGGAAAGAGAAGGCCTTCTCAAATTGTGATCCACAGGTGTCTTTGTCCTCTTTCCCATTTTGTAAAGACTTTGGGCCAGTGATTTTGAAAGTGGGATTTACTGACTACTTGCACGAGAACATACTGGAGAAATTGTAGGTTCTGGACCCCTGAGTTTCGGTTCACTAATTTCAACCACTTGTCTTGCTTACTAGCAGCCACGTGCATGAATTTTGGGAGTTTAATTTTTGAGATGACAACACATTCACATGGCACAAACCTTAAAAATACAAAAATATGGCCAGGTATGATAGCATACACTTTTAATTTCAGTGTTCAAGAGACTGAGACAGGCCGGGCAGTGGTGGTACAGGTCTTTAATCCCAGCACTCAGAAGGCAGATCTCTGTGAGTTCAAGGCCAGCCTAGCCTACAGAGCAAGATCCAGGACAGGCACCAAAGCTACACAGAGAAACCCTGTCTTGAAAAACAAAAACAAAAACAAAGACAGACTGAGACAGGTAATTCTCTAAGAGTTCAATCAGCCTGGTCTGTATAGTGAGTTCCATGCTAGCCAGAACTACATAGTGAGACCCTGTCTCAAAAAATATATAATTTAAAAGTCTTCCCCTTTTCATCAGGGATATTTTTACTACTTTTTACAAATGTACAGTCCATTATGCAACTATACCAAGCTTTATTAAGTAGGTTCGCTGTTGAAGAACAAGTGAATGGTTCCAATATTTGAGTAATATAGTCAACTAATATAATTAGTTATCTCATATATGCATCATTTTACAGATGTAGGATATTGTTTTTACAAAAGGAATTGTTTTTACAGAGACCATAGGGTTCGAGGGTTGCTAATAACATTTGATTAAGCCTCTTTATGAAGACTAATGGGCATGAAGAATTAAGGGAGGGCCTTAAAAATATTCCTCCTTGTTACAAATGAGAAGAAAATTGATTCTTGGACAGAGGACAGAATTTTCCTCAAAGTTGCATGGCATGTTGGTAACAGCTAAAACTGGAGCTCAGATCTCCCTACTTTCAGGCCAGGGTTTTGCTGCCAATGAATTGTCATCTACAAGCAAATGTGGAGTGTCCCGCACTATGGTCTATAGCCAGGGCAGACAGGAAATGTACTGGAAAGAGGAGGCAGAGTAGCCTAGAATAAATGCCAGATCTCTTCAGACGTGGAATGGTGGACTTTCATAAAACACCAGAATTAGATAGGAGCTGGAGATGTAGGCCAATTGGTAGAATATTTGCCTGACGTGCACAAAGCCCTGACTTCAGTCTCCAGGACTACATAAACTGGGTGTGATGGCATATATTTCTAATCCTCGCACTTAAGTGGTTGGGAAAGGAGGATCAGAAATTCACTACATATTGAGTTTGAGACTAGTCTGAGACACATGAGACCACCCTATCTTTTTTTTTTTTAATTTTTTTTTTCTTTTGGTTTTCAAGACAGGGTTTCTCTGTGTAGCTTTGCGCCTTTCCTGGGACTCACTTGGTAGCCCAGGCTGGCCTTGAACTCACAGAGATCCGCCTGGCTCTGCCTCCCGAGTGCTGGGATTAAAGGCGTGCGCCACCACTACCCGGCTGAGACCACCCTATCTTAAAAAAAAAAAAAAGACCAACCTCTCATTTTCCTTCCTTTCACAGAATGAAGAAAAGTCAACGGTTCTTTCTGCCTTCAATTTACTAGAAATTTTGAGAAAATCAAAATATTTGGATTTATGGGCATTTTCTTTAATGGGCTTCTAGGTGAAAAGCATGTGTACTGTGATCTGTTTGTTACTGGAGACCAAATTTCAAAAGAAAAAGGAATTGAAGTGCGCCAATCCCAATGGAGTCCTATTCTTGTTCCACATGTCCCTTTCACAATGTAAAGAAAGCCTCCTTGAGCAAATCAAAATCCTCCAGAATCTCTTCCGCAATATCAGAAATTCATTGTTTTCAGTTACAACCATTATTAGATACTTACTGTCAAAGTCAGTATACAAGCAATCCTCATTAACCTCAAGTCATTATATACTGTCTTAGTTTATTTTCTATTGCTGTGATAAACACCATAAGAAAAGTCAACGTGGAAAAAAGGATCTATTTGACTTTCACATCCAGATTATAGTTTGTCCATTGAGGGAAGTCAGGGCAGGAACTCAAGCCAGAACCTGGAGGCAGGAGTGATTGCAGAGGCCATGGAGGTGCTGCTTGCTAAACTTACTCCCCATGGCTTACTCAGCCCTGCTTTCTTTCCTTTTTTTTTTTTTTTTTTTTTTTGTTTGTTTGTTTTTTGGAGACAGGGTTTCTCTGGGTAGTTTTGGTGCCTGTCCTGGATCGTATTCTGTAGACCAGGCTGGCCTTGAACTCACAGAGGCCTGACTCTGCCTCCCGAGTGCTGGGATTAAAGGCATGCGCCACCACTGCCTGGGGCTCTCCCCCACCAATCATTAACAAAGAAAATGCCCCCTTTCTTACAGACCAATCTGATGGAGGCATTTTCTCAACTAAGATTCACTCTTCCCAGAGAACTCTAGCTTGTTTCAAATTGACAAAAAACACCCAACCAGGACATGCATCCTTCTGCAGCAATTCCAGCATCTGTTTTCACTTTCTTGGATAAATAACGGGTAAAGAAGATTTAATATGTAGCTGAGAATAACCTTGAGGGAGCGTAGCCTTGAACTTTTGATCTTCCTGACTCCATCTCCTGAGTGCTGGGATTGCAGACATGCACTAATATACCTGGGTCTTGCTTCATCTATTGCTTCATGAGGAGGGACTGTTTGTTTAATGCCCCGATTTCTGAGCTCAGCTTAAAAGGAGTGCATCTCCTAGTTGCAGCCTTCTGGGAAGAGATCAAGGGAGCCTGGGATCTTTTAACTGTAGGGGCTAAGCGCACCAAACAAAAGAGATGCCATTTTCATACCATTATCAGCCACTCTACAGTTCTAATTTTGATAAGAACAAGACAGTTGTTAAGTGGAGCGCTCCTCGTTCAACCACTTAATCAGCCATAGCTGTAACAGCCTGCTCTTGCCTGGTCATCAATCATTTGTCTTCTGAGATCATAGAGGGGGAGAGAGAGACCTCTCAGAATGCAGGTGCTGAAGAAACTTCCATTGCTTTGGCTCTTATTTTTCTTTAACTCTGAAACATATATAGCCCGAGGGAAATGAGCATCCACAGCTGGAGCCTCCTACATCCCAACCCCATTTTCCAAACAAGAAGATGAACTGGGATGTTGCCAGTATTAGAGTTTAGCCAAGAATGCTGGACTGTTGAAATCATCTAACAGCTTTTCTCCAGAGCTTATCTTTGCATTCCAATGTCCTAGGCTAGTCTTTCTCAAAGTATAGTCCTTGGAACATATCTGCCAGAATCGCCTGGAAAGCTTGTTCAGAAAGGTTTCATCTCAGACTACTGAATTAGAATCTCTGGCAGTGGGGTTCCCAGGAATCTGCATTTTTTTCCTTCAAGTTTCCTGGGAAATATGTTATACCCCTGAAGAAGATAGCTGCTCCTCTTTCTGGGAGCAGGTCTGCTTTTTCTCTTTTTGTTTGTTTTTGTGATGAGGTCCATATTACATAGGCTGGCCTCAAGCTTGCCAAGCAACTGAGAATGACCTTGAACTTGAGATCCGCCAGTCTCTACCTCCAGGTTGCTGGCATTACAGGTATGTGCTTCCAGTCCAAGCAGTGCCGGGGACTGATCCTAGTGCTTCATGCACACAGGCAGGCATTCTACCGACTGAGCTGCTTCCACGGGCCTTTGGAGACCTTTGGTTTGGTGGTTCCTGTGCCTTCTCCTCAGATCAGTTCCAATGTGGCAGGCACATATGAACATGGTGGCAATAGCTGGCAGTATGTATTTACTGGACATTTATCTTATGCCGAACACTACACCAAGTGCCTTGGACATTATTCTTATAGATTGAATCTTTTCAGCTACCATGTGAGAGAGAAAACAGTGTATGTATCTCAATGATAAAGTAACCCAGAGTTTCAGAAGTGAACGGGAAATGAATAGCATGGGGCAAATCTGGGATTCAAATGGAGCAGCATCTGGCTGCAAAGGGGATGATCTGAGTTGATGGGTTACTGTACCCTGCCTCCAGGAGTCCATCTGAAGCTGGTTCTGACCCGGCTTGTGAAAATGAGCTGTTAGAATCCAGCCTCTACTCAGGTCACAGTATCTGCAGTGGCCTCCTCTCATAGATACTAACAGGCACCCCAATGAGACATTACCAGTGACTAGCATCCTGGGTCCAGGATTTCTCACCTAGGGGATGAATTAATATCAAAGAAGACATGGGCCAAGCATCCTGCTCCCTTTTCTTCTTCCCTGCCTTCTGTCTGGGAATCAGAAAGTCTGACTGCAGACTTGTGCTGTGAAACCTTCCCCATCCTCTGAAAGGTATAAAAAAGAAACATCCCAGGTGGGCTCTGAATCATCTCTTCAGAGACCCCACCTCTCCAGTCTCTGGTGCTAGAGTCAGATCTCTCCTCTCATGCTGTTGTCTCTCTGTCTGTCCATGGCATTAAAAACTTTTCTAAGAAACTCCTTGCTGTTCAGTGATCCATCTCGGTGTCCTCTTGAACAATCCCCTCTCTGAAACCTACCAGGGCATAGTCATCCTGAATACACCACTGTGATGTAGAGAGATCTCTACGGTGGGGGAAGGTAACTTATCTGTAGCATTCTTTTGTGAACAGATCTTTTTCTTCTTCTTCTCACATTCTTCGCAGGCCTAACACACCGTCTTTGGCATTCAGCCCTGTTTGCCGAGAGTAATTGGCTTCTCTGTTTACCTGAGCTTGGAGCATTCTGGACAATGATATTTGTTTGGCTTGACACTCTGTTACAAAACTGCTTTTCAAGCATGCTTTCCAAGTACCAGATTTTTGATGTAGTGCTGAGTGCTTGTCTCACAAGTGTCAGCTTTCCCAATTCACTGTCTACTTCAGTCAGGCTCTAACAATACCCACTGTTTACAAAGTAACTGTTAGATATTTGTTTGTCTACACAAGATGAGTCCTCAGAAAAAAGCAATTAAAAAAACTCTTACTTTTGCTCGAGTTACTGAGCGCTGGGTTCATCTTGAGATGAGATAGCTAGCGACGAACAATCATAAAATAAACATTGAAGAAAAATAACACTCTCCCTGCTGAATTAATTCGGTGCCACTATTTTCAGTAGATTGGTCACTGTTTTCATCAATATCAAACACTGGGGCTGGAGAGATGGCTCAGTGATTAAGAGCACTTACAAAAAAAAAAAAAAAAAACCCGGGTTCAATTCCTAGCATCTACATGGTTGCTCACAACCATCTGTAACTCCAGTTCCAGAGCATCTGATGCCTTCTTCTGTCTTCTGAGGGTATGAGGTATGCAAGTGGTGTACAGACAACATGCAGGCAAGACAGCTGTAAATAAAACTTTGTCTAAAAGAGAAGAGATTTTTAAAGCAGTCAAACACTGCAATCCATCAGTGTGCTGGCCTTCAAGGGGCTGCCACACATCTGCTTTTAGAAACTGGCCTGTCTGGAAACAAAGACAAATTAGGTCTCAGAAGGGCACTCATTTTCGGCCTTTAATAATGTCAAGAGCATAAAAAGTATAGCTCTGTTGGACTGCAACAGGGTAGGAATCTAAATCTGTAATTGAATGTACAGTCCCAGAGGAATTCTTCCTTCCCGGATATTGGACTAGATGATAGCCAATGGCTTTTTTTTTTTCTCTAAACACTGAAAGCAAAATATCCAAAGCCAGCGCCAGAGAGGTGGCCTAGCAATTAAAAGCACTGGCTGCTCTTCCAAAGGACTGGGGTTTAATTCCCAGCACCGACTTGGCAGAAACTATTTGTAACTCCAGTTTCAAGGATCTGATGCCCTCTTCTGGTTTCTGTGGGCACAGTGCATGTAAGTGGTACCCAGACACAGATGCAGGCCAAACAGCCATAAACATAAAATAAAATTAAAATTAAAGATAAAATGAAGCTGCCTGACTGGTAATAGCCAACGAGGAACAAGCCAAGGAACTGAAGAGTCATGAGGAGAAAAGAGACAAAGCAATTTGACGCCCTAGAATAATTAGTCTCACCTTTTCCTATAGTAATAGGAGCTTTAGCTACATGGCATAGGTTAAGACTCTGTTTCGCAGCATCCCTTGTATCTAGATGTGATTCTGTGACTAGGGCCTGGTCAGCAGTCAAAGTACTCTATCACTGAGCTCCCTCCCCAGCTCTTTTTGTATTTGATGCGTGGTCTCACCGAGTTGCACATGTTGCCCCTGGACTTCCTTTGTAAACTCCAGGTAGGTCTTAAATTTCTCATCTTTAGGCCTCAGCCTCCTGAACAGGGGATTTATAGGCCTGTGCCACCAGGCCTGGTGGCGGCTGCTACTTCTTTCCCTCCTCCTCCTTTTCCTCCTTCTTTTTTCTTTTAAACTAGATAGTTTGGGGTCTTATCAGAACAGTTGAGTGTGTATAACTAATGGGCAACTACTGGTAAGATTGCCCTGGAAAGTTGGCTATGTGTTATCCAAGCACACATTATCTGTGGAGTCTGGGCAAGCTGCTGGAGGGGGTCTGATGTGAGTCAGTGAATGTTTTTCTACTAAACTCATTACAGGCCCTATTTCCAAGGCATAATAATATTGAAAAACTCAGTTACTGGCTTCTTTTCTTGTTCATATGTTTTTGTTTTGTGTTAGCTCCCCTTTCTCTTTAGATCTTTCTCCCCTTTGATCATGTCTTTGTTTTGTTTTTCTTTATTTTGCTCTGTGTTGTCTTGTTTGAGGCCGGATCTCATTTATCCCAGGTTGGCCTTCAAGTCATAGCTTAGGATGATGCTGATCTCCTCATCCTCCGGTCTCCATATCCTGGAATTGCAGGTATGTACCACCATGTCAAATTTCATGCTGTTCTGGGGATCAAACCCAGGGCCTTGTGTATGTTTGGCAAACAATCTACCAATTGAGCTGCACCCCACCGGCCCCTGTTTATCTGTTTATATTAACATATTTTTGTTTATCCATACAGGGTATCATAAAAATAAGGTTGTGGTATCAGATTAGTGTGACTTTGATCAAATCTTAGCCACAATGAGGATTAGTTTCTTAGCTAAAATATAGTCAAATCATTGAATTCAAGAAGTAGTTGTAAGGGACCATGAGTCGGGATCTTTGAAAACATCTAGAATATTGGACACTTAGGCAATCAATGAACATTATATTTAATAATGCTAACAATATCATAGGTACATTATAAAGTGACCATTGCATGCATATGTGCTAGACACGGTGATGGCTTCTACATAAACTGCTCATTTTTGCTTGTTTGGTTTGTATCTAGGAGACATGGAAGGCTTAAAGAACTGCTTAATTGGGGCTTTGAAAGAATGTGGATTACTAGTTTCACTTAGCAGAGAGCAGAAACTTGCCTTGGGTCTGGAAAGACTTTGGGCAGGAGAGGGTGGCAGGGAAAAGTAAGTCCATTCATTCTAGTTTGGTGATAGTTTCCTTTTCTGTCAAGGAAAGTCCCTCACTGAGTTTTCCAACACGCCACCTGTCATCTCTGTTAGAGAGCAGCTGGCATCTCAAGCATGTAAGTCTGTTTTTATTTTTTAGATTACATGTTTGAGTGCTTTGTCTGCATGTGTGTATGTGTACCATATGCCTTTCTGGTGCCTGCAGAAGTCAGAAGTGACACAGGAACCCCTGGCGCTGGAGTTACAGACCGTTGCCAGCCACTATATGAGTTCTTGCATTTGAACCCGAGTCTTCTGCAAGAATAACAAGTACTCTTAACCACTGAGCCATCCCTCCAGCCCCCTAAAGCATGTAAGTCCTTAGCGGCATCCTTCCTAACTAAGAGCCTACTACTAGTTTCAGTGACACTTCGTAAATCATTGCCCTCTTCTGAGCCTCGACTTCCTCATTTGTGAAATGAGCTTATTAATGATATTCACTTCTGTAGGTTTGCTATGAAGAGTTAATGAGATAATGCATGCAAACTGCTGAGCATGATGCCTGCCACATAGCAATCAGTAAGCATTAGTTATTTTCATTCATGCATTAATTCATTCACTCCATGAGTATCTGTTAAGTGCTTGGAATGAGCTGTGCTCTGAACCTTCCAAAACTTTACCATTTCACTGGGACTACAAGACAAAACACAACCTATGAAACATTATGTATATTTTTGGTTGTGAGCCTAGCCTTTAAAGGCTGAGCCACCTCTCCAGCCCGAAATGTTACATATAAAGTTGAGTGGGATCTGTGACAAAGAAATCAAGATAGAGTAAAGGAAAGAAGAGGACATTAAGGAGCAGAATCATGCTTCTAAAACCTCCTTCCTTTGATTCTCACTTCTGCCAAACCTTAGAGCTCTTTTTGGATCTGCCTTGGAAAGCCGGTGGACTTGAAGGATAGGACTCGGTTATGCAGAGGGAAAAGGGCAACTTGGGCAGTAACTAGTGGAATAAGAGCAGGCTGCCTCAGGTATAAAAGGTTTGAACTAGCTACACACAGAACTTGTTCTCAATTGCTGCAGCTCAAAGTTTCCTAACTAGTGTGCCTGGATAACAAAGAAGGTCCCTGAACAGTCACCCTGGGCTGCAAACAGCCTGTTTTTCATTTTCTTACAAAATGCTAAAGGAATGTTAGCTTTTGCTGTGCCTGCCAGCCCCTGCAAAGGGAAGCACAGGTTTAGATTCTCTCTGAGGATTCTATTGAGGAGAAATTTTGAAGCATGTCCCACAGCTAAAAGGAAGGATAAAGACATTTGGAGTAGGTTATGGAGAATTGCCTAGAGTCTGAGTCATGCTAGCAAAGGTCAAATCCAGGGTCACTGTACCATTTTCCGCACTTGCCATATATGGTCAAGAGCTGTTACCATTCAGCTTGCTCTGTACACTCAGCCCAATCTTTACTGACAAAAGACAGGAAAAGCAAATTTATTGCTCAACCACCCAAACCAGACCTATGGGGCAAACCTTTGTTCCAGTTTGCTCTCTGCTGCTGTAATAAACAGAATGATCAAAGAAAGATTTATTTTAGCTTACAGGAGGTTATAGTTCACCACTGAGGGAAGCCAAGGCAAGACCTTAAGGCAAGAGCTTGAAGCAGAAACCAATGGACAGAACACTGCTTACTGACTTGCCCTTCAGGTTCTCTTTGCTAGCTTTCTTATACATCCCAGGTCCACTTATCTAGGATCACAGTGGGCTGGTCCCTCACATAACAACTAGTAATCATGAAAATGCTGACAGAGGAATCTGATGGGAGATATTCCTCAGTTTAGTTCCCAGTTTATTATGGAGCCATTCTGAGCAACCATGGCCCTGGAACACAGATTTAGGTTACCCCAAATTCCATGTTCCCATGTGGAAGCAATTTCATGAAGTTTTATAGTTTTATATAACAAAGAAAGCCATAAATCAAGGCAAGTTTTAAATACATCGGTGGGCACATCAGAGAGGCAACTACATGGGATGGCGGAAGCTTTTCTATAGGTTCAAGATGCTATCTGATGTCATTCTTAGCTGTGGGGTGGGTGGAAGCTAGTGGTCTGTTAATAGATTCCAACAGGGCTTTATTTATTAGTCACAAGATATTAGTTTGGACACAGAGGTAGGCAAGCCATGGCTGTTCCAGAGAGCTAGAACTAGCCTAAGATAAGGCAATTAGCCTCTGGACCTGCAACATTCCAATCTCTCCACAGTCCTGGAATTCTAATCAATCAGTCCCTGCAGACACTGCTTCTTTTCATGAGTTTTTGTTCACATTACTCATCAGAGCCTTTGAAGGTAAGATCATAGCCTGCACATCTGGAACCAACTAGAAGGGAAGGCCACATCGGTATGATATATTGGTGAACATCTTTTCTTTCTTCCTGACTCTTGGGAAAGGGACTCCAGAGTTCGATTTCAGTGGGGTTTTTTGTATCTTATTAAACAAAATAGGTATTTGGTTCCTTCTTGATAGATGTTTGGTGGGCTTTGCAGAATTTTTTCCCCAGTACTCCCTTTCTTTGTATTACCAATATTCTTGTATTCTCTTGTATAATCAGTCTGTATCATCAACAGAAACAAATGTAGCTAATGTAATCAAACAAAGCAAGTCAAAGAAGAATTTGCTGAAAGGATATCGTGAGTGATGGGCTTCCAGACTCAAGAAGATGCTGGAAGACGAGGATTGGAAGATGGACAGGAGCTAAAAGAGCTCCAGAGGCCATCAGAAACATCTAGCAGGAGCAGTCTGTCCAAGACATTATAGTCAAAGCTCAGCATCCTCAAAACTGTTTCTAGAGACACATCTTCTCTGTCTCTCCATCAGTTCTAGATTCATAGCCCCGGAGGAGGAGGAAAAGGGAAGTGCGCCTCGGCAGCTAAGGCTAAGTACTGTCCCCCTAAGGTTTATTTTGAGAGAGCACCTTCAAACCGGGAGATGAGTGGTGGACAACAAATACATAACCTGAAAAAGCTATAGCCTTTATAATCTCCCACAGCACTAAATATTTTAAGTGATTTTACTTTTGATATTTTAAATCAACATACAAAATAACAAATTTCATTATGACATCTTCACTTATGTAGATCATGGACTTGGCTCATATTAGCTACCCCATCATCCTCTCTTGTTTTAAGCTACCCTTTCCTACTGGTCCTCTTTCTCTCTGTGAATAGTCCCTGATCTACCTCCATGTGTGCATGTGTATGTATGTATTAGTTTAATCTATATCTCACATGTGAGAGACAGCATTTGACATTTGTCTTTTTGAGTCTGCCTTGTTTTTCAGTTCCATCCATTTCTCTCTAAATGGCATAATTTCATTTTTCCTACACCTGAATGAATTACCATTGTAGGTATGTACCATATGTCCTTTAAAAAATTTTAGCCGGGCGGTGGTGGCACACGCCCTTAATCCCAGCACTTGGGAGGCAGAGCCAGGTGGATCTCTGTGAGTTCGAGGCCAGCCTGGTCTACAAAGTGAGTTCCAGGAAAGGTGCAAAGCTACACAGAGAAACCCTGTCTCAAAAAACCATAAAAAAATTTTAGATGTAATTTTATTTTATGTGTATAGGTACTTTGCCTGAATTTAAATCTGTGCACCATGTGTGTGCCCGAAGTCCACAAAGTCCAGTAAAGGGCATCAGATCCCCTGGAACTGAACTTACAGATGGTTGTTAGCCACCATGTGGGTGCTGGGAATCAAACTTGGGTCCTCTGTAAGAGCGGCCAGTGGTCTTAACTGCTGAGCTACCTCTCCTTCAAGGTACTACATATATATCCATTTACCTGTTAATGGACACCTAATTAGATTCCTTCTCTTGGCTATTTCAAATAGTGCCTCAGTAAATATGACTGTGTAGTATTTGTGTAGTATGGGGACTGAATTTCCATCGGTTACATACTGAGGAGTTTGTTGCCAATGTGCTAAATAATGCCAAAAGTGGTCAGAGAATACACATTTTATGATTTGAACCTTCATGAATCACTGAAACTTAATTTGTGGTCCCAAATATGGTCTATCTTAGTAAATAATCTGTGTATATTTATAAGAGATGTTGGTTATATTCTTGTTAGATAGAGCATTCTATAAATGTGAATTATGCTCAGTTGATTGATGGTGCTGTTGACTTAAACTATGTCCATACTGATTTCCTGTCTCCTTGTCTCATGAATTATTGAGAAGAGTTATTGGAATATGCAATTAGACATAGAATTACCTATTTCTCCTAGAAATTTCATCACTGTCTGTTTCAGGTGTGCTGAATCTCTGTTATTAGGGAATTAGGTTCTGTCCATTTTTTTCCAGTGTATTTTCTCTGTGCCATTCAGCTTGGTTCCTTTTTGTTAGTTTTGTTCTGAGTTCACTGATTCTTTCTTCTATCTTCTCCACTCTGCTACTGAACCCATTCTTTGAAATGTTTATTTTGCCTTTGAGATCTTTGAATTCTAAAGTGGTGCTTGGATCTCCTTTGTATTTTTACTTCTTTTCTGAGAATATCTGATGTTTACACTTGTACTCGTCTTTGTAATTGTTCATTGAAACATTGTATGATGAGTATTCCAAACTCTTTTCTTTGTTGTTTTTTTGTTTTGTTTTGTTTTTTGAGACAGGGTTTCTCTGCGTAGCTTTGCACCTTTCCTGGAACTCACTTTGTAGACCAGGCTGGCCTATTCCAAACTCTTTATTAGATAATTCTGACATATGACATTTTTTTCATTCTTCAGTCAGAATGTTTTTATGTTTGAGACTGATTTAATTACATCATTTCCCCATCCCTTTCCTCCCTTCAAACCCTCCTATATATCCCTTCCTGTTTTCCTTCAAATTCAAGGCATCTGCCTCTGCTTCCCGAGTGCTGAGATTAAAGGCATGTGCTACCATGCCCGGCCCTCATGGCCTCTTTTTTCACTAATTCATATTGCATGCATGTATGTATATATGCATACATATATATTCCTAAATATAACCTGTTGAGTTTATATAATGTTACTTGTATGTATGATTTCAAGGCTGGCCATTTGACACTGGACAACCAGATGGTGTGCTTTTCTCTGGGGAAGAGCACTTGTCCTCCCAACTTTCTAGGTTGCCTGGAGTTCTTCGTGTATGGTTGAGGCCTCATGGGCTTCTCCCCATCTACTTTGGCATGTCTGCTGATGTCACCCTTACACAGCTCATGTTTGGGCAGGCATGTCACTAAGAATTTATGGGTGTAGCTTCTGATGTTACTAGGATATATAATCTCACAGGAAACTTCCATGGCTCTTCAACTGTCCTCTGGTTCTTAAAATCTCTTAGCTCCCTCTTTGGCAATGTTCCCTGAACCTCAAGTGCAGGAGTGTTTCCTAGATGATCTAGCATCTTGATGTTGGTATTTATTGACTGATTTTTGCATTTAATTTGAGATCTTCCTAACAGCATGACACATGATTTTTTGTTTGAAATCTGATTATTTCAGGCTACCGGGTATTATTTAAGCCCCTGTTTTCACTGGCTTCTTTCAAGAATCAATGACTCATGTACATATTATTGTCATGTGAGGAATGATATTTTCTGTTCCCCATCAACTTCTGTTGACAATCAAGAATGGGAACTACTCATTAGTTATAAATGGAAATTGGAAGTCCAGATCTCTACTGAGCCTTCATTTATATTCTCTGGCTGAGAAAAATAAGGATGACTTGTTACTGACATGGTAAATGGAGGTAATTTTGTTGCCATTCATTACCATTTTGACTCTTAGATAAGCTACCTTTGATATTATTCACACCTGAGAAAGGCAGGGAGGCATAGTACCTCTGACATGTTGATAGGGTAGAAGCCCCGACGTTTCATTTGGTTGCCACTGACAATGTGGAGGGTGTTGTTATGAACTAGCAGTGGTGGAAGTCCCAGGTGGCTACTCTGAAACCTCTTTGGCAGTGTGGATTGTGGAACCACATTATTGCCTGGTGGGCCTAGAAATAAAGGTCCCTGTACTGGCTGGCTTTGTGTGTCAACTTGACACAAGCAGGAGTCATCAAAGAGGAAAGAGCCTCAGTTGAGGAAATGCCTCCATGAGATCCAGTTGTAGGACATTTTCTCAATTAGTGATCAGTAGGGGAGGGCCCAGTCCATTGTGAGTGGTGCCATCCTTGGGCTGATGGTCCTGGGTTCTATAAGAAAGCAGACTGAGCAAGCCATGAGGAGCAAGCCAGTAAGCAGCACTCCTCCATGGCCTCTGCATCAGTTCCTGCCTCCAGTCCAGGTTCTTGCCCTGTTTGAGTTCCTGTCCTGACTTCCTTCAGTGAAGAACAGCAATGTGGAAATGTAAGCCAAATAAACCCTTTCTTCCTCAATTTGCTTTTTGGTCATGGTGTTTTGTTGCAGCAGTAGAAACCCTAACTAAGACAGTCCCCCACCCCGCTAGTGAGTGCTGGTACAAATTATGGTAGGTTCATAGATTTTCCAGTAGTGCTTGGCTGATTTGGAGGGCTATCTTATGAAAGTGGTCTGTCTTGCTAGGCTACCCATTTTGCTAGAAAGACCAAAATTGTTTCCTGTTAGCTTCTCTGAATTTCTGGCTTCCTCAGCTTCAATTATGAGATTCTTAAGGCCAAGGAAAAATGAGATAACTAGACACCACATGGTTTGTTGGGTTCTTAAAATCATAGACAGTCTGTTGTCTCTATTTTTCTGAATCTTCTCAAGTTTGTTTGTTTTATATATAATTCCCAGGGCTTTTAGTTGCATATAGTGGGAAGAGTTTGGCGAAAGTATCTTCTGTAACTTCCCTGCAGCAGAAGACCTATAATCCTCTACTTTTTTTTGTATGGTTTTTTTTGTTTTGTTTTGTTTTTGTGTTTTTTTGAGACAGGGTTTCTCTGTGTAGCTTTGTGCCTCTCCTGGAACTCACTTGGTAGCCCAGGCTGGCCTCGAACTCACAGAGATCCACCTGGCTCTGCCTCCCAAGTGCTCCCATGCGCCACCACCGCCCGGCTGTATGTTTTTTTTGAAAGATATTTTGACTTGGTATGGAGTTGTAAGCAGATTTTTTTTTCAGCTCTTTAAAGGCATTCTTCTTGTTTGTACTATTCCTGATGAAAAGTCTGTTATTATCCTTAGTTTTGTTTTTCTGTATAGAATGTCTTTTTCCGTGTTGGAGATTTTCTCTTCATCCCTGGTGTTGAGCAATTTGATGATGATGGGCTTGGTATGGTTACCTTTCTGTTTGTTGTGCTTGGGGTTATATGTGCTTTTTGTACCTGTAGTTTTATAGCTGTGATCAAATTTGGGACTGTTATTTCTTCAAGTATTTTTGTTTCTCTCCACCTTGCTTCTACTTTGGACAATCTATTACACATATTGCTTGTCTCACTCCTCACTGCTACTCTGCTGGTTTGTTTGTTTGTTTGTTTTTTAATAAATTTTCTTCTGTCAGTGTGTTTCATTTTGAATCATTTTTATTACTGTGGAAAACTACTTGGAAAATGGTCCTCAGTGATCCTCGCCTCCTGGTTTTCTGTTCTTTAGTGCCCACCCTTTTAGTTTGGGTTGGATCTAGTGACTTTCTCTTAATGAATATGGCTTTTTTGTTTTTTTTCTGACACAGGGTTTCTGTGTATCCCTTGCTGTCCAGGAACTTGCTCTGTATGTAGATTGGCCTCAAACTCACTGAGATCCTCCTGCCTCGGCCTCTCAAGCGGTGGAATTAAAGGTGTGCGCCACCACCACACCTGGCTAAAGATGGCTTTTCTGAGAATCAGTCGTAAATGTCTATGAACTTCCCAATGACAAGATTCACGTAACAAGGAAATGAAGATTGCTTCTGATCAGCCACTGTCAATGACTCAAGGCCATCGGTGCAAAAGGCTGTAAGAAACTGTCCTATGAACTACAGGCATAAGTGTGCAAGCAGATGCTTCCTCAGTGGAGCAGTGAGACCACTGTAGCCTGTACAAGATCCCGAAATCGATCTGAGCGTCTTAAAGTGCAGAAATCAAGACATTTTAAACACTGTTATTTCATGTTTCTAAATTTAGCAATAATTTGTTATACGTAAATAGTAATAGTGCTAAATAGTTGGGTACTAGGGAGTATAGCCCTGTTTATAAATACATGAGAAAGTGAGAGTCGCTTTGGAGCCTCAAAGTGAATGAAAACTGGAAGACTGTTGGAGGATCATGCTAATGACAGGCTAGATTGTATTGAGCAAACCAATGGAGAATATGCGATTAGAAACTAGAGAAGAGGGGTACTTATTGTATGGAAACATGAAGTTTAGTGATGTGGTCGTGGATAACAAACAACATGCGTAATAAACTTGAATTTCAAGCCAACTTTTGAAGATACTACTTTATGTCCTCTTCTCATTTAAAGTAAAGGATGAGAAAAGAGTGAGAAATTGAGTGGAGAATGTTTTTCTGGGCAAATAGAAGTTTCCACTTTATGATAATGTCTTTATAAGTGTTGGTGTTTAAAACTGAAACACTAGAAGGAAGAAGTTGGGGAGGGCTAAGGTTGTGAGCAAGAATTAGGTGTAGCAGGAATCTTAAAAGTACTTATTAATAAAATCAAACCCGAGGCCAGTTATGTGCTTAATCAGCCACATGCTTAACCAGCCAAATGCTTAACCAGCCAAATGCCTCTAGTTTCTGGTCCTCAAGCCTTGTATACCTTTCTGCTTTCTACCATCACTCCCTAGGATTAAAGGGGTGAGTCACCATGCCTGGCTGTTTCCAATGTGGCTTGAACTCACAGAGATCCCAGATGGATTTCTGCCTCTGGAATGTTAGGATTAAAGGCATGTGCTATCACTGCTTAACTAGTGGCTTTTCTGTTCTCTGACCCCAGATAAGTTTATTAAGGTACACAATATTTTGGGGAACACAATACAACCACAATTAGGTGTATGTATCTTTTATTACCTGATTTTTTTTAATTGAACTTTTTTCATTTATTTTACTTACCAACCACAGTTTCCCTGGGAAGGGGAAATAGAATGGATCTCCTGGGTAAATGGCGGTGGGGGGTAGGGATGGATGGGACCATGAGAGATCAGGTTAGGAGATCTGGGAACAGGACAGAGTGGGAGAGTAATGAAAGAGATATCTTGACAGCAGGGCCATTTGGGGGTGAGGGAGAAACCTGATGCCAGGGAAACTCCCAGGAATCCACAAGGATGACCCCAGCTAAGACTCCTAGCATAGTGGAGAGGGTGCCTGAGCTGACCATCTCCTGTAATCAGATTGGTGACTACCTTAATTGTCATCAGAGAGTCTTTATCCAGTAACTGATGGAAGCAGATGCAGAGATCTACAGCCAAGTACTGGGCCAAGCTCCTGGAGTCCTGTCAAGACCATGATGGGAAAACCCACAGAGACAGCTGACCTGAGCTCATGGGAGCTCACAGACTCTGGATCTGGATCGACAGCTAGGGAGCCTGCATGGGACTCACCTAGGCCCTCTGCATGTGTGTGACAGTTGTGTAGCTTGGTCTGTTCGTGGGGCCCCTGGCAGTGGGATCAGGACCTGTCCCTGGCACCTGAGCTGGCTTTTTGAACCTATTCCGCAAGCTGAGTTGCCTCACGAGCCTTGATGCAGGGGGAGGAGCTTGGCCCTGCCTCAGATTGATGTGCCATGCTTGGCTGATGCCCATGGGAGGCTTGCCCCTTTCTGGAAAAAGAAAAGAGTGGGGAATTTTTTAATGTTGTGGTTTTATTGATTTTTTTCTTCAGTTTCATCTCTTTTCCGTGGTCTTATTCCTTTGCTTCTTCAAATTTGGGATTGATTTTCTGGTCATTTAGTCAAGTTGCCAGGTTGCTCATTGGAGTCTTTCAGGAGTCTATCCTCAAGCTTTCAGTTTCAAGTTCAAGGGTGATCTTGTACTTCTCCTCTGCCTTTGTCCACCTTCTGAGCACAGCATTAGCATGCCTAGTGTATGCTGTGCAGGAGATTGAACCCAGGGCCTTGTGTATGCTAGACGAGAATTCTGTCTACCAACTGAGCCACATCTCCAGCCACAAGAGGAGAATTTGTAAATGTAATGGAACCAGAAATTGATCCAGGGAGTAAAAGATACTAAAGAACTGCTTCCTGTAGCCGTGGTGATGGTGGTGGTTAGTCTGTTTGTCAGCTTCACTACATCTTAAATCCAAGAGATAAACTGCCAGGCACACTTGGGAGGGAGTTTCTTGATCAGATTATTTGAAGTGGGAGGACTCACCCTAAATGTGGGTGGCACCTTCCAGTGGCCTGGATTAAAAGAGATCTGTTGCGGGATAGTCCATCATACTATGAACTCTGAATCTGCATTTGTGCTGATTAAATAAAATTAACCTTGGGTCAGGAGGCGGAGTTAGTAATTAGTTGACAGCGAGTAATCACAGAGCATCAGAGGGCATCAGGAAGAGATAGATGTATCAGAAGTAGTAGGGCACAGGTTTTTCTGGTTTGGCAAAGCTGAAGCACGGTCTTTCCGAGATGCTGGCAAGAAGAGAAGGTTAGCTAGTTGCAACCCAGCCTCTCTGAACTAGGAGGTTTTCAACCCAGGCTTTGAATCTTGAGGCTTATTTATAACTAGAACAATAGAGATTGAGGTAAAGCTACTTTTAGCGGCAGCAACAGAGCCGGTGTCTGTGGGAACAGAATCCCCACCAGGCTGTGGCCTGAGCAGCCAGGAGAGAAGCAGGCTGGTAACTGTGGAGTTACAATTGATGGCTGAAATAGCAGTAGATTAAGGCACAGCCACTGTGCCAAAGATAAAACAACAGAGGTCTAAGGGAAAGGCTTTGGTTTTGCTTTGTTTCTTTAATGTTTCACTGGTGACTTTGAGCATCCTGTCATGGCGGCCACTGCTGCTGCTACATTCTTTTACTGCTACCAGAACCCAGTTTTTCCAGGATTCAATTAAAAACTGAAGCTCTTGCCAGGAATCACTCAGCCCTCCAGGACCAGTCTGGGGCCACTGAAGCATCTAGCTTCACAGACTGGGCAGCTACTATGTCTTAAATCTCTCCAGTGTGAAGACAGCCATTGTTGGACTAACCACTGGGCATTTGAACACTTGGGCTCCTGTTGGTAGTGTTTGGGGTGGCTTGGGAGGAGTGGCCTTGCTGGTGGAACCATGTCACTGGGGTGGATGTTGAGCTTTCAAGGCCAGAGAGGACCCAGTGCGCCCTCTCTGCTTCCTACGGGTGGTTTAAGGTGTGAGCTCTCGGCTTGCTCTTCTGGTCACCCTGCCTTCCTGCTGCCATACTTCCTCTTTTTTTTTTTTTTTTTCTTCCCGAGACAGGGTTTCTCTGTGTAGCTTTGCGCCTTTCCTGGAACTCACTCTGTAGCCCAGGCTGGCCTCGAACTCACAGAGATCCGCCTGCCTCTGCCTCCCGAGTGCTGGGATTAAAGGCGTGCGCCACCACCGCCCGGCTTATACTTCCTCTTATCCCTCGGGAACCATTAGCCCAAATAAATGCTTCCTTCTATAAACAGCTTTAATCATGGCGTTTTATCACAGCCATAGCCAATCAAATAAATCCCCTTTTAATATATATTCATTTTACCAGTTCTGTTCTTCTATAGAACCCTAACTAATACAGTGGTGCACAGTTGTGATCCAAGCATTCAAGAGACAGAGTTAGGAGGATGATCATAAGTTTGAGACCAGCCTTGTCTTTATATCCAGTCCCAGGCCAAGACTGGATATACACAGCAAGACTCTGAGAAAGAAATGGAATAAACAGTGGAAAAAAGAAAGGAAAGAAGAAGGAAAGAGGAAAGGAAAGGAAAATAAAGGAGAAATTGCTTCTTGTACACACACAAAAACATGGTCCACAGAAACATGATTATAAATTTTATAACTTATATTAAGAACTGAAAATATTATTCAGTAATATCAAGGACCTACAAAAGCAATTAATTGTGTGCTCAATTCTCAGATCTTCTTATTGAACAATAATGGCTCTTACCAAGCCAAGTGACATTTTCCTTGAGCTGGAAAAACAGAGTTGCAATATAGAAAATGATTTATTTTAAAGATAATTACAGATTAGAGCTGGAGCAATGGCTCAGTGGTTAAGAGCACTTACGGCTCTTGAAGAGAAACCAGGTTTGGTTCTCAGCACCTGTGCGTGGCTCACAACCATTCATAACTCCAATTCTAGGGGATTGGATGCCTTCTTCTGACCTCCAAGGCACTACATAGTATATGTAGTACACATACACATATACATGCAGGCAAAGCTTTCAGACACATAAAAATAAATATATCTTTAAAGATAATTGCAGGTACTATTTGTCTAACAGTCATGATACTTAGTGAGACTCAGAAATTCCACAAAGGTTGCAACAGTAAGGAAACAGATCACAATCTTATCGGCAATAAGGAGACTGAGGAAACTACACATTTGCAACCATGTGCTATTTTTTCATCTTAAAATGAAGGAATATTCAGAGAATGGAAGCAAAAGCTTGGAGAATAGTGCCTACTGCCATGGAAATTTATTCCCAAGCCATGAAACCTAATTAAGAAACTTACAATGTTTGGATGACTGGATTTCAGAATTGCTATGGACCAGAAACTCTTATGTGGATCTGATTTCATCCTATTTGGAACAGGGATGCCTCTCGTACTTTAGCAGTTATCCTATTCTGTCAGATTTACCATTATTTATGAGAAGTTTTTCTTTGTTTTGCATGAGGTGCCAGCTTGTCGGCTTCATTTTACAGATCTCAAAATGTAACTATATCTGAAGAATTTCAAACAGCCCTGAATCACATTGAGTTGACAATACCCCTGAGTTCTAAACTGACCTGATAATCAGAGTAGATTCTGAGGGGCATGAGGAGTGGGCAAATGCTTCCATTGGAGGGACATACATTATTGGAGGAGCTGAGATTAGACTGTTCCGATGTGGCTCGCAGTGACCCTGACCTCTGTTAGGAATGCTCTCCCTCTGGGTAGGTGTTGAACCTACTGACTTGTCCATAGCAAGGAGAATTTAGAAAAAATGAAAGCAGCCAGGCATAGCGTCACATGCCTTTGATCTCAGCTCTCAGAAGGCAGAGGCAGGCAGATCTCTATTAGTTCGAGGCCAGCCTGGTCTACAGAGTGAGTTCCAGGCCAGCCAGAGCTACATAGTGAGATCTTGTCTGGAGAAAAAAGAAAGAAAAAAAATTTGAAAGGATTGCTCTTTGAGAGTTAGTTTATACATCATTGTTATCAACTTCCTGTTTACTCTTTTGCTCTCTTTCTCGTTCTCATTGACTTTCTCTGCTGAAGCCAGCTGATACAGTATGAACTCCCACATGGAGAAAATTATATGGCAAGAAACTGAAGGTGACTATGGCCAATAGCCAACAAGTAACTGAGGCCATCTATCCAACAGCCTCTGAGAAATTGAATTCCACCAAGAATGTGAACTTGGACATAGATTCTGCTCCTTTTAAACCTTCATGTGAACAAGTCCCCAGCCAACATTTTGGTTGCGACTTTGTAAGAAACTCCAATAGGGTGATTTTGACCAATTATACTCATATTTCTGGCTGCCAGAACTTAGATTTTTGTTTGTTTGTTTCAAGTGGGAAGATCCATTTTTTTTTAATGTGCGTTGGTGTTTTGCCTGCATGAAGGTGTCGGGTACCCTGGAACTGGAGTTACTGACAGCTGTGAGCTGCCATGTGGATGCTGGGAATTGACCCCGGGTCCTGTGGAAGAATAGTCAGTGCTCTTAATCACTGAGCCATCTCTCCAGCCCCAAACTTAGATTTTTTAAAAAGGGGTTGTGTGTGGTGATGACCAGCCTATAGTTAGCTCTACAAGGACTGAGACAGGAGGGTTGCAAGTTCACGTCCTGGATTACATGGAGAGTGTGTGATCAGACTGAGCTGTACAGTAAGACACTGTCTATGAAAGTGGGGGTAAAAAGAGGTAATAGCCTGTGCCATTATAAGGCTAAGTTTTGAGGTAATTTGTTAAACAGCAATAGATAACTAATATAGATAGATGCTGCATTTAGTTAATAGACATACAGTTGCTGATTTTGCACCTATTATTTTGTACAGGTAACAGGTTATCCTTTTCTTTTGTCTTTATTAGATTTTGTTATGAGTCTAATACTGGCTTTGCAGAAAGGCTTTGGAAGCATGTTTTTCCCATGCTCTGTTGTGAAATAGTTTCAGGAGTGTTGATACTAGTTTGTTTGTTTGTTTGTTTTGTCCTATCTATGCATCCATCCAATACTGCACTTTACTTTGCTGATAGATTTTTTTTTGCTTTTTACTACAGCTGCAATTTCATTGTTCATTATTGACAATGAATTTGTACTGTATCCAATCCATTTGGTTCAATTTTGAGAGGTCATACTTATCTAAAAATTTGTCCATTTTTCTTAGATGTTCCAATTTGTGGCATACAATTTTTCAAAATAGCCTGTAATGAGCCTCTAGATTTCAATGATATCTTTGCCTCCAATTTTATTTACTTGGACTGTAATTTACTTTTGTGGTTAGGTTGCGGCAAGAAACAGTTGTTGGGCAGAGTCTTCTGTAGATGCCTATTAAGTCAATTTGACCTATAGTGTTTATTTTTATTTTTAAATTATGTGTATATGTGTGTGCCTGTATGTGGGTTTAAGCTCTTGAGTGCAGGCCTTGAGGAGGCTAGAAGATGGCATCAGATTCCCTGGAGCTGGACTTGAAAGCAGTTGTGATACTAGGAACAGAACTCTGGTCCTCTGGAAGAGGGATGTGCTTGATAGTATTATGTCAACTTGACACAAGTTAAAGTCATCTGAGAGGAGGGAATCTTAATTAAGAAAATGTCTCCATAAGATTGGGTTGGAGACAAGTCAATAGGGCATTTTATTAATTAGTGATTGATTGGGGGAGGGCCTAGTCCATTGTGGGTGGTGCCATCCTTGGGCTGGTGGTCCTGGGCTGTATAAGAAAGCAGGCTAAACAAGCCATGAGGAACAAGTCAGTAAGCAGCACTTGTCCATGGCCTCTGTATCAGCTCCTGCCTCCAGGTTTCTGCCCTATGTGATTTCCTGTCCTGACTTCCTTCAATGATGAACTATGATGTAGAAGTATAAGCCAAATAAGCCCTTTCCTCTCCAACTTGCTTTTTGATTATGGTATTTCATCACAGCAGTAGAAACCCTAACTAGGACAAGTGATATGTATTCTTAACTGCTAAGACATCTCTCCAGCCACACACACTTCCAGAGTTTAATGAAACTCTGGCATGCTGTGGAATAATCCTTTATACTATGAAGATTTGTTGCTGTGATTGGTTTAATAAAGAAACTGACTGGCCAATAGCTGACTAGGATAAAGTTAGACAGGAAAACCAAATTGAGAATGCTGGGAAGGAGAAGGGTGGAGTCTGGAGTCACCAGCCAGACGCAGAGGGAACAAGAGATGAACACGCCATGTTAATAAAGGTACCATCGTGTGGCAGAGTGTAAATAAGGAATCTGGGTTAATTTAAAATGTAAGAGCTAGTTAGTAATAAGCCTGAGCTACTGGATAAGCATGTATAATTAACATAAGCCTCAGTGTGTTTACTTGAGAGCAGCTGTGGGACAGGAAAACTCCACCTATACTGGTATTTCTTTGTCAATGCTTTTGTCTGATTTATTTGCTGGTGAGGGTGGGAAATTGAAGTCATCCACCATTATTGCATCATGGCCTACTTCTCCATTTATGTTCCATAGATTTTGACCTACAAATTTAGTTTGATGATATCTAGTGCTCATGTACATGCACAAGCACACATAACCTAATCATTGTATCTTCTTGGATTGCTCTCTTGGTTAATACGTTGTGACTCTTTTTCTCTTCTGATTTTGTTTTAAAGTCTATCTTTTTCAGATTTGAGTGCAGCTACTTCTGCTTTCTTTTGCTTGGACTATAGTTTTCCATACTTTCATTTTCAATCTGCATGTAGCTCCCATTGAGATGAATTTCTTCCAGCCGGCCTATTGTTCGATCTTGATTACTAAATCATCTGATCTGTGTCTTTTAATTGAAAATGAAGAATATTTACATACAGAGTTATTATTTAAGGTCTCTCTTAATTCCTGTCTTCTTGTTACTTTTCTTATCCTTATTTTGAAGTTCTGTCCATTTTTCCTCTATATTCTTCTTACAGTAATGGTGATTTACTCACTTAATCCTGCTTGATTTTTCCCGATCTCTCTTGCTGTCTCGTTTTTTATTTTTTTTAAATTACTTTGCTATGTCCTTTTAATCATGTTTGCTTTTTACATCTTTGTATGAAAAATTAATTCAAGTATCTTCTATAGTGCTGGTTTAGTGGTCATGAAGTACTTAATTTTTGCTCGCCTTGGAAGACTATTTTATTTATTTTATTCTGAGATATAACTATTCTGGATAATGTTACCAAGATTGGCATTTATTTTCTTTCAGGGCCTGAAATACATCAATCCATACTCTTCATTCCTAAAGAATTTCTGCTGAACCAGTTGGCACACACCAGTAGGATAGGCTGAAGGAGACGAGGCAGGAGGATCACAAGTTCAAGGCCAGCCTGGGCTACACATTTAAAAAAAAAAAAAAGAATTTCTGCTGAGGAATATGGGCTTACCTGTATGAGTGGCTTGGTATTTTTGTTTTGAAACTTTCAATATTCTTGCTATGTTCTTGTCTTTTGACAGTTTAACCGTAATAGGACATGAAGTGATTATTTCCCGATTATTTCTATCTGGGGTTCTAAATGCCTCTTCTACCTCAATACATACATCTTTCTAAAGACTCAGGAATGGGCTGGAAATATGGCTTAGTGGTTAATAGTGCTTGCCACACAACCATAAGAACCTGAGCCGTGTGGTGATGGCCCACACCTTTAATCCCAGCACTTGGGAGGCAGAGGCAGGTGGATCTCTGTGAGTTTGAGGCCAGCCTGGTCTCCAAAGCGAGTTCCAGGGAAGGCACAAAGCTACACAGACAAACCCTGTCTCGAAAAACAAAACAAACAAACAAAAAAAGAACCTGAATTGGTGTGTTCTTGCCTGTTCCTGGAGCTCCAGTATTATGATGGGGGAACAAGAAGATCGCTGGGCCTTGCTGCCTACCAGCCTAGCCAAAAAAAATATATGATCTCCAGGTTCAGGGAGAGACCCTATCAAAGGAATACAGAAAAGAGTCATAGAGGAGGACTTCTGAATTCCTCTTCTAGCCTTCAAACATATGCATATACACAGATTTATGCATGGAAGGAAGGAAGGAAGAAAGGAAGGAAGGAAGGAAGGAAGGAAGGAAGGAAGGAAGGAAGGAAGGAAGGAAGGAAGGGGAAGAAAGAAAGAAAGAAAGAAAGAAAGAAAGAAAGAAAGAAAGAAAGAAAGAAAGAAAGAAAGAAAGAAAGAAAGAAAGAAAGAAAGAAAGACATTAAAAATAGTTTGGGAATTTTTTTTTTCCTTTGGTTTTTCAAGACAGGGTTTCTCTGTGTAGCTTTGCACCTTTCCTGGATCTCACTCTCTAGTCCAGGCTGGCCTCGAACTCACAGAGATCCGCCTGGCTCTGCCTCCCAGAGTGCTGGGATTAAAAGCATGCGCCACCACCATCCGGCGGGAAATTTTCTTGTATTATTTCACCGAATAGATTTTCTATGTCATTAGCCATTGGTTAAGCTCTCTTTCATTTATTGCAATTACCATAAATTTGGTCTTTGAAGTTCTGTAGACCTCTTGTATGTTGTTTATAATTTCTTATTGTTTTTTATTTCTAAATAAATTCAGCTGAATGTTTTATTTGACTTATTTTTTCAGACAGCGTCTTGTGTATCACAGGCTAGCCTCAAATGTACCATGCAGTTCAAGATGACCTTTGACTTCTGATTCTCCCGCTTCTACCTCCCAAATGCAGAGATGTATGCCATCACACCAGATTTTATGTGGCCTAGGGGACTGAACACAGGGCATATACATTCTAGGTGAGTACTACCAATTGAGCTGTATCTCAGCCCCTTATTCAACATTTTATTTCCCCAATTTATATTTGTTCTTTTTCAGAATCTCTATTTTATTGACTTACTTTTTCATACTATCTAATATCTTTCATAATTATCCACGTGTTCATTTGTATCCTCTTTTTTTTATCATTGATCATTTTTAACATTAATCTCTTCAAGTATGTGACTGACATTTCATCTACTTCAATATGTGTGGTCCCTGAAGCCTTCTGGACTTCTGGAGGGGTCATGAGGCCTCGCTTCTTTCCTGTCTCCTGTGTTCTTTTCTGAGATGTTGGTACTCCAGTGGGGAAGAATTCTTTTTCTATTTCAGGTGAGCACTCTTAAGGAGTGGAGTGCTCAGTCCCCAGTACCGCTCACAGAGAGGGAAACAAGCCACAGAAACAGCATCAACCCACAATGCAATAGTGTAGCACAAATCTTACAAGATCTTGTTAATAAAAAAGAAAAACCTGAAGCCAGGTATTGGGGTGAACGGTGAAAGATCAGAGAAGCAGAACCAGCCACAGCTAACCTCACCTTCCTAATTATTCAGCTAATCTCGTTTCTTCAAACTAGTAGCCTCTGAGTCCTCATCCAAATGGATCTCAGCTGAACTGCTGCTCAAAAGCCTAAAAGCTTAACCAGACCCTAGTTTCTGGTCCTCACACCTTATATACCTTTCTGCCTCCTGCCATCACTTCTTGGGATTAAAGATGTGTGTCACCACTGCCCTGGCTGTTTCCAGTGTGGCCTTGAACTCACAGAGATCTAGGTGGATCTCTGCCTCTGGAATGCTAGGATTAAAGGCGTGTGCTACCACTGCCTAACTTCTATGTTTAATATTGTGGCTGTTCTGTTCTCTGACCCCAGATAAGTTTATTAAGGTGTACAATATATTGGGGGACACAATATCACCACACATCAATATAATAAAGACCAATTAACAGGGCTGGAGAGATGGCTCAGCAGTTAAGAACAGTGGCTAGTCTTCATGAGGCCTAAGGTGTGCTTCCCAGTACCCATGCTTCACAACCATCTGTAACTCCAGTTCTTGGCTTCTTCCAACACCAGGCCTGAACATGGTCCCCGGACATACATGCAGGCAGAATACCCAGCCACAGAAAAAAATAATAAAAATACATTAAATAAAAGTTTAATAGCTGGTATCACCAATAGCAAGAAAAATGGAGAAAATAAACCAAGAAGCCAACAAGTAATAGGAAAAATAACAGTGAAATAATTTTCTGAAAAGGACAATGAGAAAAAAAGGAAACAAAAAGAAGCCAGATTTGAAAATACAGGAACAGGGGTAGGGATGCTGCTTAGTTAGTGCTTGGCTAGCGTGCCCCGTGTTCCCTTCCCAGCACCACGTAATACTGGGCTCAGTGGCTCACACCTAGAATCCCAGCACTTAGGACTTGGATGCAAAAGGATCAGAATTTTATGGTCATCCTTAGCTACATAATGAATTTGAAGCTAGCCTGGACTGCATGAGACTTTGTCTCAAAATATATAAATATACATATATGTATATACTCATATATATATGAGACTAAAATGAAAGAGGGAAGAACAAGAGCTTAAAAATCCAAGTACAGAATAAAGCTAAGTAAATAAAATTAGATAATAGTTAAGAAAAGAGGAAAATGGGGTCTAATGATTCCTCCTCATTGACATACTTCGATGGGAGAAACTTACTTTCTGGTCCTCTAATATTGGAATCCACCAAATGTGGAGGGGCTATGTGTCTCAACTGGTATTTATCATAATTCCTCTCTGCTTCCACCACAAAGTTTGGTCCTATATGTTAGTTAAGCCTCGCTTCTCATCCTTACTGGTCAGGGCAAATCAAGTTGGACTGTCTGCAAAAGATCTGCATTTACTATAGATGATTTTTTAAATGCACACTCCATGCTGGTACTAACTCCAACAATGTTCCACAGAGTATGGGCCAGGCACGTAATGACTTGCTCTAGAGGCGATGAACATCCAAGCTTTCTATGACCATCTTTCCTGTCACCCACCCAGTAACTCTAGCAGGTTGCGTCTTGGGATCCTGAATTGCTGTTTTCATTTTCTGAGCCTAATTCAGTCCCTAAGAAGAAGGCTCCTGGTGACAGCACTCTAAAGAGACAGTGAGCAGTAAGGGTTTTCCTCCCTGGTGCTGGGCTGCCACGCAAGAGTCACTTTCAGACCAAATCCTGGTAGCAGATTTCAAGTTTCCAAGAACTATGTGCTTCTCCTGCAGGGAGAACTGCCAATCTTTTATTATGATTTGGCTGGCTGCACTCTCCAGGCTTAACTTGTGCTTTCTCTGAGCTGTCTTGATGCTTTTTAGCTGTTCTATCACCTCCCTTAATTCCCTGAGCTTCTCCTTTCTTTTACTTCCTGGTATATATTTTTTGCTTTGCTGCTTTGACTCAGATTCTCGTTCCCACAATTATGTGAAGGATGCTCGTATTCCACGATCTTCCAAGCTAGGGACCTCATTGCAGTGGGCAAATGAGCTGGCATTCCCAGGGAAGATCTGATGCCATCACAAGGGAGAGGCAAATGAAGATGGCACTGCAGAAAGAGGACGTGAGAATGGAAGGAGAGTTTGGGGTAAAGGACAGAGGAAAAGAGAGAGCGAGCGAGCGAGCACCACCCCAGGCATGCAGGCAACCTCCAGCAACTAGAAAAGGGAAGGAAACTATTTCTCCTCTTAAGCTTCCAGGATGAACACAGCCCGTGATTTTAGAGTTCTCTCCTTCAATACCATAAAGTAACATATTTGTGGCTTTCATTTGATTGTGTGTTTGAAACAGAATCTGGCATAGCTTAGTAGCCAGAAATGGCCTTGAATTTCTGATCATCCTGTCTCCATGGCTCCTGAGTGCTGGGATCGCAAGGCATGTGCCACTACAGTGGGTTTATACTGGAGATTAAATCTAGAGCTTTATGCATGCTCCACATAAGAAATTAATCATCATGGTCTATTTTCAATATGAGGTGCATTTAGAACTCATCAACATATCAGAGATAAGCAGGGAGCACCAGGCCCCTGTCTGTTCTAGTGGACAGCTGGTGCCTGCTTGTCTAGCTAGGTGCTCTCAGTTCGTCCTCGGACTGAAAAGTTATAGAAGTCTGCTATGTGACTTAGCCCACATATCAGAAATGGAGGGAATCTCGGGCCCTAGCATATACAGTAAGCAAAGCTCTGCATCCTGAACCAATAGGAAGGGGAATTTGGAGAGGGGACAATGTTAGATGTCTGGCAGATTGTGCTTCCCTGGAGAATTCAGATAATGAGAACTAAAGGGGGCAGATAAATATAATTAGGAATATAAAAAGCACTGTTTTGTGCCACGTTGGCACATGGCCTTTTCTTTAGTTGGAGACCCAGTTTTGCAAGGTTGTAAAATGAACTGCTTCACTTTCCCTACTCGGAGACTCCAGTACTGTTATTGTGAAGGTGAGGACCTTCGATTCTCAAACAAGGCAAGAACTCTACCAATTGAAACACAGCTCCAGGCTCTGTTTGTTTCTGTTAGGCTGGTAGATACGTGGTTATGTCCTAGAGCAGAAAAAGAACACACTTTGTATCAGCGTCTCCAAGTTCAAGCCAATGCCACCCAAAGTTCACTCTTCTTTTCTTTGTAACTCTCTTCCCTGACTTCTTTCATCCTTTGTCCTCGTGCAGGTGACATACAGCAGTATAAAGGAGTCTTAGCAAATCTGGGGAGAAGAACTGATGCAGACCAATGTAAAGTGCTTGCTTCTGTTTATCGGGAGCTAGAAGTAATAATTGAGCATGATGGAGGTCGCTTTGTTTTTCTGATGCAAGGGGTTCAGACTGGAAAGGAGCATAAGAATAATGAAACTATTCCATGTCTTAATCTGACTAGTGATTAAACAGCACATACCTTCATACATACAAATTCACTGAACTCTCAGACATTGTAATGCTATGTGTGTATCCATGTTTGAGTGTATAGGCATATCTGTATGTATACATGTAAAAGTTAGAGGGCAACCTCAGGTATTGTTCCTCAGGGGCTATCTACTATTTTGTTGTTATCTCTTCCCCCCTCCCTTCCTCCCTCCCTCCCTCCCTCCCTCCCTCACTCACTCACTCACTCACTCCTTTCCCTCTCTCCCCCTCTCTCTCTCTTTCATTCTTTCTGGAACTTGCCAAGTTTTCTCAAGAACTTGGCTCACTGGCTAGTGAGTACCAGGGATTTATAAAACCCTTGTTTCTTACTGCCAAGTGCTGGAATTACAAACTGATGCTCTCATACCTGGCTTTTGTTATGTGGATTCTGAAGATGGAACTTAGGAAGCCCTGCTTTCAAAGCAAGCTCTTCACTGACTGTGATACACCGCTTTTAATCATTAAAAATGTCTTTATTTACATGCATGCGTCTATGTGAGTATATGCCACATGTATACAGGTGGTCAGGGTGGCCAGAGGAGGGATCCCCTGGAGCTAGAGTTACAGGTGGTTGTGAGCCACCTGATGTGGGTGCTGGGAAGTGAACACATTTCCTCTGGTAAAGCCGTAAGCATGCTTACCTCCTGAGCCATCTCAGTAGCCCCTCCATAAAAATATTTTTAGGGGCAATTACTGTATTTCTAGAAATGTTTTATGATTATAACAGGTGATCAAAATGACCTCATGTCTTTCTAAGGGCTTCACTACATTCAAAGCTTTAATAATTCTGCAATAATTCTGAGGGTGCCTGGGGATATAGCTCAGTGGTAGAATACTTGCCTTATGTGTGCCAGGATTATACCCACAGAATCAGGGAAAATGATTTAATAAAAACAGTTTTATTAGGCAGAAGCTATACCTTGGTGTTAGAGAACTGGCCCAGAATGCATGTGGTCTTTAGTTCCATTCTCAACATCACAGAAATAAGCAACAGTAGAAAAACAGCTTTACTAGAGCTGGGTGTGTAGCTCAGTGGTAAAATGCATACATAGAATGTGCCTTATATATTCTAACCCTAACCCCGAGTCTGAACCTTGCACCCAAAACAACAGCAATAATTCTGAGAGACTTTACTAATGATTTGTTTACCAGTTAAGAGTCATAATCAATGACAAAGTACAGTTTAAATTTACCTCCCCCCATCATCTTTACAATTATTAATTGAGAGGTTGTATTACACCTTTTTTACCACAGGGCCAGAGGTTATTAATAATACTTTCATGGTATTTGTTTGTTTGTTTTATAAGACAGAGTTTTTCTGTGTAGTCCTGGTTGTCCTGGAACTCACTCTGTAGACCAGGCTGGACTCAAACTTAGAGAGATCCACCTGCCTCTGCCTCCCCAGTGCTGGGATTAAAGGTGAGCTCCACCACCACCCAGCTCATTTTTTTTTTTTAATGGGCAAAGTCTGTGACTAAACGTATCTCCAGAGAAAATATACACATGGCCAATGTGCACATGACAAGACCCACAATATCCTGATTGATCATTAGGGAAATGCAAATCAGCATCATAATAATACTTCACATCCACTAAGATATATAATCAAAAAGACAATAATAACTGTTCATGAGGAAATGCTAAAACTGCAGCCATCTTAATTGGTCACAGCAGTGTAAAATGCTACAATCAGTGGGGAAAACAGTTTGTTGGTTTCCAAAAACATTATGCATTATGTAACCAAGATGACTGAAAATAGACGTAAGACAGAGGGCTTAGCAGTTAAGAGCACTGGCTGCTCTTCCAGAGGACCCAGGTTCAATTCCCAGCACCCGCATGGCAGCTCACAACAATCTGCAACTCCAGTTCCAGGGGATCCGATGCCTTTTCTTCTGTCACCTGAGGGCACCAGGCACCCATGTGGTGCACAGACGTAACATGCAGGCAAGACACCCACACATGTAAAATAAAATTCTTTTTTTTTTTTTTTTTTTTTTTTTTTTGGTTTTTCGAGACAGGGTTTCTCTCTGTAGCTTTGCGCCTTTCCTGGAACTCACTTGGTAGCCCAGGCTGGCCTCGAACTCACTCACGGGGATTGCCTGCCTCTGCCTCCCGAGTGCTGGAATTAAAGGCGTGCGCCACCACTGCCTGGCTAAAATTCATTTTTTTAATTAAAGAAGGTGATTGAAAACTTGTACATAAGCAAAGAGAGATGAATGCTGGTACTCACCTTTCTCTCTCCTTTTTACTCAACCGAGGAGCCCAGACCAAGGTACCATCCATATCAGGATGGCTCTTCCCACCTCTGCCAACCGAGTCTAGAAACTCCCTCACAGGCATGCTCAGAGATTTACCTCCTACATGATTCTAGGGCCTGTCAAGTTGACAATATTTTAATCATCCCAGACTCTTGAGCTAGGGGTCATATTCTCCAGCTGTCTTTGCTCAGTACTTACCCTGGCCTCCTGACCCCATAGCTACTTATTAACTTACTTATTTAATTTTAAAGAGTAGAATAAGAAATATTATAGCTAATATGTCAAAATATTGCTCCACACAAATTTTATGCCACTTGTACAATTGTGTATGTGAAGCATTTTCTCTGTGGACTGTGATAGAAGAAGCTGGGAATCCAGTGTGGTGGCGCACGCCTTTAATCCCAGCACTCAGGTGGTAGAGGCAGGCGGATCTCTGTGAGTTCGAGGTCTACAAAGTGAGTTCCAGGACAGCCAGGGCTATGTAGAGAGACCCTGTATCCTAAAAAAAAAAAGAAAAGAAAGAGAGAGAGAGAGAGAGAGAGAGAGAGAGAGAGAGAGAGAGAGAGAAATGAACAAAAGTTAATGGTGTGTTAGGTCACCAAGATTGCTCAGTGAGTAAAGGTGCCTGTTACCAAGCCTGACAGCCTGAATTCAACACCCAGAACCTGGTGAAAACAGAGAATGGGCTCCTACAAGGTGTCCTCTCTCTCTCTCTCTCTCACACACACACATGCATGCACACACACACACACACACACACACACACACACACACACACTAAATAGTTAAATAAATAAAAGTTACTGGTGTGTTGTAGGAAGAGCACGGAGCTCAAGTGTCACTTCTTTGCTCTGCTGGGTGCTTATTAGTGACCTGGAGCACTCGCCCTGCCCCTTCTCTCTAGAGCAGGCCTTTGAATACTCATGTTCCTTGCATCTCTTCCTGGTGTAACAGCAGCAGGAGCTGTAACATCTATTGAACACTAGCGATGTGCCTAGCTGTGTTCCAGGCATTTTGAATGTGTGGAGTAATGTATTTCTCACCACAGTTCCATGATATGGGTGGTTTATCATTCACAGATGGTAATACAGAGACCCAGAGAAATAAAGTAGCAGAGCTGAATTATGGACCCACACTTACCAGGTTCTACAAGCCGTGCCCTGGACCAGCACTTCTCCCAAGTACAGCCTCCAAATGAACAGAGCCTTTGAAGGGGACATTCAGGCTCTTGGCCATAAGGAGTTTGTAAGAACTTAGAGCACAGGACTCCCTTCTTCGTGAACTTCACTCAGAACACAGTGGTTCACTCCCAGTGTGCAGTTCTGGCTTCCCTCTGTTTGTCCTGTGTTTCTCCTTATTTCATCAGAGGCATTGTTAGTAAATAGCAGATACTCTGTCCTCTTTTCTCAGTCTCTTCTATAAGTCCTCTCTCAGCGGATATGTCTTCCTATCTCTTTCTTAATATTAGTTCATATCCACATGTTTTTTAGCCTGGCAGATTAGAAAAAAAATCAGTGGAATGTTTTTGCATTATCTTTGGCTAATAATCAATATTAAATTTCCCATTTGGTACCATGCCATTGGAAACAAAGCTCCACACATTTTCTACCTTTTTGTGAGTTCTAAGAATTTCTCAGAGGGGCATTGAAGGGTTATAGCAAGCCCGAGCAGGGCAACCACAGACCTGAGCATGGCAAACATGGGCCTGACTGATTTTCTTTTGCTTTCTCCCCCTTGCTAAACCATTAGATTACATTTTTAAAGCTAGCCACCAAGGTCTATTCTCTTATTTGGCCACTGACTCATTCCTGAGACTGATCACCAAGGTCCAGCTATCAAAACATCAAGGTCTAGCAATCAAAATTCATTATTTTGACTAACCTAATTTAAATACCCAATCATGGTTACCAACACATACTAACTCATTCCTCCCCTTTTAAACCTCTTAAAAATCAGCACTTGCAAAGCTATTTGCTGTTGTTTCTGCCTGATCAGATTCAGCCACCTTGTCTCTTTGCCTTGCTTGATAAAGGATCTCTTTGTGTTTGGTTTGTGTTTGGAAATTGGTGTTTGGCCGTGGTCTGTGCCGAATCTGGGGTCCAGAGGGGAGCACCACGCAGAACTCAGCTTCCTTCAGGCATTGTGGAATCTGCTTTGTTCCCAGTCCTGAAAATCCTCCTCTGGTCATGATGCTCCTCAAATAACTTGACCCCAAACTCCAGCTGCATTGGGCTCTGCATCAACTCTACTCCACCAAGAAGAATTTAAGGACCTTTAGTTCAGGTTCAAGGTCAGTCTTCTTATGATGCTGTGATGAGGACTTACCCTGTGTTCTGAGTCCAAGCCCCTGTCTTATAGCCTCGTTCTGATTTCTGGTCTCTCCTGTCCCCAGTCTCTATTCAGACCTTATTAATCCCTTATAGAGGCTGGAGTGACGACTCAGTGTGTAAGGAATGCTCTTCCAGAGGACCTGGGTTCAGTCCCTAGCCACCCACATGGTGGCTCAAAAGCATTTATAACTCCAGATCTGGTCCTTTCTTCTGCTCTCCACAGAAACTGCATGCATGTGTGCACATTCATGTGGGCCAAACATGTATGTAAAAATAAATAAGTAAATATTTAAAAATAGTAATTCCCTATAATTGGGAGACTTCCCCTCCCTAGGAACTGCAATTCTTCGGTAGCTATAACCTTGCAACTCTGTGGTTGACTCCTAGCTGAACCTCTGAACGCCCACTGCGTCAAGAGTTGCCCCACCCCTATGCTGTTTAAAATATCCAGGAGAGCTCCCAAGTCACGATCCCCGGACACTTGCTTCACCTGCTGTAATTACATTTCCTGCTATTCTGTGGTACAGGGATGGATAAGGGGAGAAGCAGAAGCTCCTATTTCCCTTGGCAGTACATTTTATGCTAGGAGTTTAACTGAAGTGTGCTCACTAGACCGAAAGTACCTGAGAGCTTTTTAGAAATGCGGAAGATGTGGCCCCACTCACAAGTCGAATTTACATTTCAGAAATATGTCTGCACTAGCAGTGGATCCACTACCAAGTCGGTGAAACTTCTTCAAGTGTCTCTTGATTAGAAGGTAATTTGACCAGAAGTGGTGGTACATGCATATAATCCTAGCACTTAGCAAGTGGAGACGGGAGAATCCAAAGTTCAAATTCATCCTCAGCTACATCTTGAGCTCAAGGCCTGCTTTGAATACACAAAACCCTGTCTCAGTAATATACAAAAGAAGACTCTTTACTCTGGATTTAAATTTCATGAAGGTCAGGAAATTCATTCATCTTTCACACCACTTTTCTAGTATCTAAAACTGTGTTTGACAGAGGGAAGTACTTAACAAATATTTGTTGATGGAATAAGCAAATGAAAAGATGCATGCTGATTGGGTTCCTTTGGGAAAAATTAATAAGCTGTAAGAACCATTATTTTCCTCATTTGTGAAATGGATCCCAATTTCTACTTCCACTTATGAGGACTAGACATAAAAACAGGAGATGAGTTGGGAGTTGCTATTTATTTTGACATATCTTTTCACTGAGATGTGTTTGATTTAGGACGAGCAGGCCTTTTCAGCTCCTTTGTTCATGTGTTACTGCAGCTTTGTCCTACATGGCACTGTGTGGAGGGGTCTTCAGGGAGAGGCACATTGTCTAAATACTCTTACATTTAAAAAATATTAGCTAAATATTAGGCACCAGGTATTCTAAGTGCTGGTGAGCAGATCAAGGAATAAAGCAAAATCCTGTCAAAAGTTTATGTCCTGGTGGAAAGAGACAGATATGAATAAAAAAAAAAAAACATAGTAAATCCAGTGGGGATATTGATCAAGTGAAACAATGAGGTAGTTGTGGGGAGAAGGGAATGTTGGGGGTGTATTCAGAAAAAGAAGATTAGAAAAGAACTCTGAAGGACATTTGAGCAGAAATCGGTAGGAAGCTGTTATGGATAGTCTTACATTTATTTATTTACATTGTCCATACAAATGGGCAGTTTAGTGCAATGGCCCTAAAGTGGGAATGGGTGTGGCATGTTTAAAGAACAGAAAAGGAGACTGAATGACAAAGGGTAGTGGTCTCAATCTGGTTAAGGTAGTGACTGGGGCCAGGATGCCAGGTAGATTCTGATGAGTCAGATATACTTTGCAGATGCCTTAGTTATGGGGTTTACATTAAGGATGGTTCCAAAGATTTAGACTTAGCAACTGGAAGCATAGAATTGTCATCTGCACAAATGGGAATTTTTTGGAGAAGTGGACAGTCAGGAATTCTTTTAAAACAATGTCTTTGTCCTGTTGTAACAAAATATCTGAGACTGGACCAGAAAGGTGGCTCAGCAGGTAAAGGTACTTTCCTATAAGCCCAGGGACTTGACTTTGACCCCGAGAGCCCATAGTGGAAGAAGAGGACTGTCGCTGTTAATTTGTCCCCTGGCTTCCACACATATGGTATACCATAGAGTGTGTGTGTGTGTGTGTGTGTGTGTGTGTGTGTGTGTGTGTGTGTATGTGTGTGTACTAGAATCCCAGGAAAGAAAGTGTTTCAAGGAGAAGGAACATCCATCTATTCAAATGCAACTGAAGTGTCAAGCAAAATGACCTCAATCAGCCATTTGCTTTGAAACATGGAGAATCACTAGAGGACTTGAGAAGTACTGCTTTGGTTGAGTGATAGAGACAAAAGCTTTGTGTGAAGATGATTTAAGAGGAGAAAGGGAATAAAATTGGGGACACTAAATAGAGAGAGCTCTTTCAAGGAATTCTGTTGTAATAAGGAGATGAGAAATGGTCAGAAGCTAAAAGAAGTTTGTAGATAGAATAGAAAGCTTTCTTTTTAAAACAAGGGCTATTGCAATATGTAGAGGATGAAATTAATGATGCAAGGAAAAAGTGTTCTTCTATACTATTTATTTTTGTAGTGCTAAGATAGAAGCCAAAACAATACTCTACCATTGAGCTACATTTCCAGCCTAGAATCATATTTTTTGTGAGATGTGATTAAGGGTTAAAGTGGAGCTAGTAAGTGAAAGGGCTAGAATTTGAGCCAAATCTTTCTTATTTTGCTGGGTACAGTGGAATGTAGCTGTAGCCTCAGCTACTCTGGAGCCTGAGACAGGAAGATAGTTTAAACCCAAATATTTAAAGCTGGCTTGGAAAACGTGGCAAGACACTGTCTCAAAGCCAAACCTCTCTTCTCACTCACAACCCCACCATCACCACCATTAACCTCTCCCACCCAGACACTCTACACTACTCTGTACATTACATACTCAAGCATTTGCTTCCTTGGGATTCAGGACGACATTTCCACTTGCCCTTTAATTGGGTAGAGAATTCAATTTCTAAAACATGTCTCTGGCTTATTTTATGGTCCCTAAAAGTTCTCCCTCCCCACTCTGGACTTTCCTGTCACTGTAGAGAGAGGACTGCATTAGAGAATCCAGTGATTGCTGTGGGTTATTTTCTTCTGTAATATTGGTTTAATGGATAGAGAATACTATTTCTCTCCCATTTTTTTCGTGTACACGCATCCAATATTGCTCTTAATAGTAATTCGAGCAATCTTAGAAGGAATAGTCATTCCTGTAGGTGCTTTTTCATCTGCTCAAAGGAATAGGCAAGAATGTTGGCTGATGGGAATGAGAAGTATGGTGGAAAGCACTGGTGTGTGTGTGTGTATGTGTGTGTGTGTGTGTGTGTGTGTGTGTGTGTGTGAGAGAGAGAGAGAGAGAGAGAGAGAGAGAGAGAGAGAGAGAGAGAGAGATATTTCCTCAGGGACACACAATACACATCTGCTCATCTCCACAAAGGGCACACATGACAGACCAAAGTGATGTTTGTCTGAAAAAGCAACTATAAGATGTAATCTCAGAGTAGTTTTGATTTGCATTTTCCTGATAGCTAAGGATGTTGAACACTTCTTTAAGTGTTTTTCGACCATTTGCAATTCCTCTATTGAGAATTCCCTGTTTAGGTCTGTACCCTATTTTTTAATTGTATTATTTAGTTTGTTGATGTTTAGTTTCTTAAGTTCTTTATATATATATATTTGGTTTTTCGAGACAGGGTTTCTCTGTGTAGCTTTGCGCCTCTCCTGGAGCTCACTTGGTAGCTCAGGCTGGCCTCGAACTCACAGAGATCCGCCTGCCTCTGCCTCCCGAGTGCTGGGATTAAAGGCATGCGCCACCAATGCCCGGCCTCTTTATATATTTTTGATATTAGCCCTCTGTCAAATGTAGAGTTGGTAAAAATGTTTTCCCATTCTGTGGGTTGCCGTTTTGTCCTATTGACAGTGACCTTTGCCTTACAGAAGCTTTTTAGTTTCAGGAGGTCCCATTTATTAATTGTCTATCTCAGTGTTTGTGCTACTGGTGTTATATTTAGGAAGTAGTCTCCTGTGTCAATGTGTTCAAGGCTACTTTTCACTTTCCCTTCTATCAGATTCAGTGTAACTGGATTTATGTTAAGGTCTTTGATCCACTTGGACTTGAGTTTTGTACAGGGTGATAAATACAAATCTATTTGCATTCTTCTACATGCTATTTTGAGATTCCATCTTACACCTGTCAGAATGGCTAAGATCAATAATACAGGTGGAAGCTCATGCTGGCAAGGATGTGGAGCTAGAGGAACACTCTTCCATTGCTTGTGGGAGTGTGAACTTGTACAGCCACTATGGAATCAATATGGCAGTTCCTCAGAAAATTGGGAGTTGATCTACCTCAAGATCCAGCTATACCACCCTTGGGCATATACCCAAAGGATGATGAATATATACCACAAAGACACTTGCTCAACTGTGTTCATAGCAGCTTTATTCATAATAGCCAGAAACTAGAAACAACCTAGATGCCCCTCAAGTGAAGAATGGATAAAAAAAAAATGTGGTACATTTTCACAATAGAGTAATACTCCACCAATAAAAACAATGATATCATGAAATTTGAAGGCAAATGGATGGAGCTAGAAAAAAATCATCCTGAGCAAAGTAGCCAGACCCAGAAAGACAAACATGGTATATACTCACTCATAAATGGATATTAGCTGTAAAGCAAAGGATAACCATGCTATAATCCACAGACCCAGAGGGCTAGGTAACAAGGAGAGCTAAAGTAGGGATGCTTGGATCTCCCTGGGAAGGGGAAATTGAATAGATTTTGTGGGTGGACTAGGGATGGGTGGAGATGGGAACAGGAGGGGTCAGGCAGGCGTGGGGGAGATGTGGAGAGAGTGAGTATGGGGAGAGATAACTGGAATTGGGTGGGCACTTGGGGATCAATATGAAACCCTAGTGCAAAGAAATGCCCTGGAATCTATGAGGGTGACCCTAGTAAGGACTCCTAGTAATGAAAAATAAAGAACCTGAACAGTCCATCTTCTGTAACCAGGCAAGACTTTCAGTGGTGGATCTGGGACACCAAGCCAGCCATAAAACCTTCAACCTACACTTTGTCCTGCCTGCAAGATGTGCTAGCACAAAGGCCGCACAGTACTTGTGGGAGTGGCCAACCAATGATGGGTCTAATGAGGACCACACCATGAGAGGGAGCCCATGCCTGGATGGCCAGGATCTTGGAGCTGGATGGCCCAGAGACCAAGGGTAGAACCAAACACAACTGGCACAAAGAAAGAAAGAAAGAAAGAAAGAAAGAAAGAAAGAAAGAAAGAAAGAAAGAAAGAAAGAAAGAAAGAAAAAGAAAGGAAGGAAGGAAGGAAGGAAAAAAGAAAAAGAAAGAAAGGAAGAAAAAAAGAAATTAATCAATGAAATGATTCCTAATGATATTCTGTGATACTCATAGATCAGTGCCTAGCCCAATCGTCATCAGAGACACTCTTCTGGCAAGTGATGGGAACAGATGCAGAGACCCACAGCCAAACGTTAGGTGGAGCACAGAGACCCCTACAGAAGAGGGGGAGGAAAGGACTGTAGGAGCCAGAGGTGTCAAGGACACCAGGAGAACTTGACCCACAGAATCAACTAAGCAGGACTCATAGGGGCTCACAGAGACTGAAGCAGCAATCACAGTGCCTGAAAATACACTGTGGTTGTTTAGCTTGTGGGTTTTGTGCGACTCCTAACAGTGAGAGCGGAGATGTCTCTGACTCTTTTGCCTGCACTTGGGACCCTTTTCCTCCTACCGGGTTGCCTCATCCAGCCTTAATATGAGAGTTTGTGTCTAGTCTTATTGTAACTTGTTGCCTTATTTGGTTTATATCTCTGGGAGGCCTGCTCTTTTCTGAAGGGAAAAGGAGGAACAATGGATCTGGGGGAGAAGGGAGGTGTGTGTGAGAGACTGGGGCCGGGGTGGCGTGAAGGGAACGGGAGGCTGTACTCAGGATGTATTGTATGAGAGAAGAATAAATAACAAGAGGGAAAAATGCAACTTGGTGAACCAGTGAGTTTGTAGTGGGATTGCTAAGGAGCGTCAGTGAGGGTTGCCTCTAAGGAGCAGGGATGACTGAAAAGCAGCTGCATTGCTGAAAAGCCCATCCCAACACAGGTGACAACTCAAGGAAACTGAAACCCTGGACCTCTCTGCATAGCTTGCAGGCAGCTCAACAGTCCAGGAATCAGCAGCGCAGATGAGCAGAGTCTCTGCCACGCGCACTTGTTCATTCTTTCTTTTTCTTTGTTTGTTTCTTTGTTTCTTCCTTCCTTCCTTCCTTCCTTCCTTCCTTCCTTCCTTCCTTCCTTCCTTCCTTCCTTCCTTCCTTCCTTTCTTCCTTTTCAAGACAGGGCTTCTCTGTGTAGTTTTGGTACCTTTCCTGGAACTTGCTTTGTAGCCCAGGCTGGCCTCAAACTCACAGAGATCTGCCTGGCTCTGCCTCCTGAGTGCTGGGATTAAAGGCGTGCCCCACCACTGCCCGGCTTGTTCATTCTTTTTTAAAAAACCAAAGAGGAGGCATTCAAGAATCTTCCAAGTTTCTGCTTTCCCAGGCATCTGAGGTTTTGTTTACCTCCCGAGTTGCATGGGCCTCCCTCTCCCTCCAATTAGTATGAAACCACAATACAGCAAATACGAAAATACTAGTGCCACCCTATTGCAATTATGCCTTATTGTAGGGTTGGCAAACAGCCAAGGGGATTCTTTCAGTGTAAGTAAGTGACATTCTCACCTCACCGTAGAAAGCCACAAGGCAAGCAAGATTTAAAAGTGCTAATCTGGGACACTTGGAGAAGTACATGGTCTGTTTTGGGTGGCTGAATTGTCTATCTCCAGAAAGAGGAGGAGACCCGGAGCAGCAGAGAAAGATGAGAGACAAATATATATATATATATATACATCGACTTGCCAAGTCAGGTGGCACTATTTGGATATTTTTCTGGCTGTATTTGAAGCTGAACACAACATTCTGAGTGAAGAAAAAAGGAGAAATGGAAGAGGACAGGGTGAGGAAAAGAAAGTTGATATAAGTGAGAAGGATGGATCAGTAAAAGATATTGGAATTGTGTCTGAAACCCCAGCACATTAGTTAAGTTTTCTTGTTGCTGTGATAAAAAAAAAAAAATAGGGCAAGAAGCAAATGAAGAAAGGAAGGAAATGTTTGTTTGGGATCACAGTTTGAAGTGAGTAAAATTGTCTTGGGGCAAGGAAGTCGGGGCAACATCTGGATTTGTGGCAGCAGGAGTATGTAGCGTGGGACTCCTGAGTTCCTTAGATCTCAGCAGAACAGGAAACAGAGAGATTGGACAGGAAATAGACTTGGCTAGAAAACCTCTAGCAAACCTCCGCTCCCTGTAACTCACTTCCTCCAGCTAAGTTCAACCTCCTATAGTTTCCACATCTTTCCAAACCAATGCTACCAGTTGGGCATCAAGTGTTGAAACCTATGTGCCCATGAAGGACATTTCTCACTGAAATCACAATACCCAGGCCTATTCTGCTTAATGATAAATATTAGTATTTGGCTCCTTACCCATGGATGCTAGCTGTATCAAACCAGCATGTCTGTTTGTGTGATCACACATGTATTAATCACTTCTCTAGTCACTGGGGCAAATACCTGACAGAAACAACTTAGGAGATGGAGGATTTATTTTCACTCACAATTTCATGTTGGGAAAGGCATGCTGGGAGACTGGCTCCTGTCCAAGGTAGCTAATACCATAAGGCAGCTTGCTCAAATCTAGGGGGATGAAGAAGTAGAGCCCTTGGGCCAGAAGAGAGGCAGGGTTACAACTTACCGGCCCCTTCCATATGGCCCTAATGCTCAAAGCTATGTCTCATGTCTAAAATATTCCACAACCTGCCAAAACAGCTTGAATCATCTGGGACCAATTGCTGAAATATATGAGTCTGTGGGAAACATTCCACATTTAAACCATAAAACCATACTTTAGGGGCTGGGAAAGTGAGCTCGGGAGGTAAAACAATTGCTGCACAAGCATGAGGAGGACAGAAAGCCAGGCACCACAGCACACATC